>NW_026861342.1:0-77463 GCF_026571515.1 Ruditapes philippinarum
AAACGTCAACATGATTTTAATACCACTTTTTGCTGGACTAATTTTGTGATTTGGCGAATTACAATTTTTAAAATTTCAAAAGTAATTAGGACTTACTACTGGTGATGTTGCGAAGAGATGATTGAAACGTAATATAAAGATCAAACTGACGAACATAAAGGGATATTTAGGCAAAATAATGACAAAAATATTAAAATGATGTAATGTACTAAAATCCCGCTAAAATGACCTTTCTTGCAGTTTCAGCATGAATTTCTGTTTAAATTCTATATATTTTGGGTTTGAAACATAAATATATCTATTTATTACCCTTCCAGATTTTTTCCGCCTTTTTGATTGGATATTGATCACCCGAAAGTAATTGATATTACCGAGCCAGACGGGTAATATACACATTAAATTTCCCCGATTGGTACCCCACGTTGTTAACAACATGCGCCGTGCGATGCGCGTACGGTTTGATTTTACGCGATATAAATTCCGATTTATAAGCACTTTTAAAATGTCAAATGATAAATATTTACCAAAATAGAGTAATGATACATACATTATTATTTTGGTTTTGGAGTGATATATGTGGATATATTACCTGCCTAGATATAAATCTTGACAGGTAATATATCCACATATCACTCCAAAACCAAAATAACATATAATATGTTGTACAAAATTTAGACGCCAATAGAATCACCAAATAGTTTGTAAACAGGTCAAGTGACTTAAACAAGCCCTTGAAGTTACAACAACAGATATTATGGATATTGTATGATTGAAACAAGCCTAAGTCATTCATTTCACATGTTCTTTAACGTTTCCAGAGTTCACTTTGACAGCTATTGTGAAATGCTAGCGCTCTAACCTGACCCACGCGGGTCAAGTTAGGAAACCACCATTTTATGCTTTATATAGAGAAAAGTTTTGTTCTTTTGACTTATATATTTATTTTGAGGGTATTTACAGAATAATGAATGAAAAATTCAAAACTAAGAAAAGAAATGTTTGCCTGTGATTCCCTTTAATGTCATTTTGGCGTTTATCAATTTATGAAGATACCCAGCATTTATTAGAAATAATTGTTTTGTTTGTCCTTTTTGTAAACCATATTTGGGGATGGTTGTGGGGGAACCTTGAGATCTTTTGTGTGGTACATCACTTAACAATAAAAAGTTTTACTAGTCTAATACATATCAGTATATTTATCAATGCAACATACACACAGATTAAAGATCAGTAAAACTGTATATCGATTACAGCTATTTTATTAGCATATACGAATCAAAACATCATGAAAGGCAAAATTTTAACAGAATGTATATATATATATATATATATAATTTAAAGTTTTAACATTTAATATTTGCATAATTACTAAAAGTAAAATAGCAATTTGCTAGTAATAAACATACAGCTTAAAGTTTTACCGTACCATCAATGACAGTATAGTCTTACCGTGCTATCAATGACAGTATAATCTTACCGTGATATCACTGACAGTATAATCTTACCGTGCTATCAATGACAGTATAATCTCACCATGCTATCAATGACAGTATAATCTTACCGTGATATCACTGACAGTATAATCTAACCGTGCTATCAATGGCAGTATAATCTTACCGTGCTATCAATGACAGTATAATCTCACCGTGATATCAATGACAGTATAATCTAACCGTGATATCAATGACAGTATATTCTTACCGTCCTATCAATGGCAGTGTAATCTTACCGTGATATCAATGACAGTGTAATCTTACCGTGCTATCAATGGCAGTGTAATCTTACCGTGATATCAATGAGAGTGTAATCTAACCGTGCTATCAATGGCAGTATAGTCTTACCGTGCTATCAATGGCAGTATAGTCATACCGTCCTATCAATGGCAGTATAGTCTTACCGTCCTATTAATGGCAGTGTAATCTTACCGTGATATCACTGACAGTATAATCTAACCGTGCTATCAATGGCAGTATAATCTTACCGTCCTATCAATGACAGAATAGTCTTACCGTCCTATCAATGGAAGTATAGTCTTACCGTGATATCACTGACAGTATAATCTCATGGTGCTATCAATGAGAGTATAATCTTACCGTCCTATCAATGACAGTATAATCTTACCGTGATATCACTGACAGTATAATCTAACCGAGCTATCAATGGCAGTATAATCTTACCGTGCTATCAATGACAGTATAGTCTTACCGTCCTATCAATGGAAGTATAGTCTTACCGTGATATCAATGGAAGTATAATCTTACTGTGGGCTATCAATGGCAGTATAGTCTTACCGTCCTATCAATGGAAGTATAGTCTTACCGTGAATATCAATGGCAGTATAATCTTACCGTCCTATCAATGGCAGTGTAATCTTACCGTGATATCACTGACAGTATAATCTCACCGTGCTATCAATGACAGTATAATCGTACCGTCCTATCAATGACAGTATAATCTTACCGTGATATCACTGACAGTATATAATCTAACCGTGCTATCAATGGCAGTATAATCTTACCGTGCTATCAATGACAGTATAGTCTTACCGTCCTATCAATGGCAGTGTAATCTTACCGTGATATCACTGACAGTGTAATCTTACTGTGCTATCAATGGCAGTATAGTCTTACCGTCCTATCAATGGAAGTATAGTCTTACCGTGATATCAATGGCAGTATAATCTTACCGTCCTATCAATGGCAGTGTAATCTTACCGTGCTATAAATGACAGTGAAATCTTACCGTGCTATCAATGACAGTGTAATCTTACCGTGCTATCAATGACAGTATAGTCTTACCGTGCTATCAATGGCAGTATAGTCATACCGTCCTATCAATGGCAGTATAGTCTTACCGTGCTATTAATGGCAGTATAGTCTTACCGTCCTATCAATGGCAGTGTAATCTTACCGTGATATCACTGACAGTATAATCTCACCGTGCTATCAATGACAGTATAATCTTACCGTCCTATCAATGACAGTATAATCTTACCGTGATATCACTGACAGTATAATCTAACCGTGCTATCAATGGCAGTATAATCTTACCGTGCTATCAATGACAGTATAGTCTTACCTTCCTATCAATGGCAGTATAGTCTTACCGTCCTATCAATGGCAGTGTAATCTTACCGTGATATCACTGACAGTGTAATCTTACTGTGCTATCAATGGAAGTATAGTCTTACCGTGATATCAATGGCAGTATAATCTTACCGTCCTATCAATGGCAGTGTAATCTTACCGTGCTATAAATGACAGTGTAATCTTACCGTGCTATCAATGACAGTGTAATCTAACCGTGCTATCAATGGCAGTATAGTCTTATCGTGCTATCAATGGCAGTATAGTTATACCGTCCTATCAATGGCAGTATAGGCTTACCGTCCTATTAATGGCAGTATAGTCTTACCGTCCTATCAATGGCAGTGTAATCTTACCGTGATATCACTGACAGTATAATCTCACCGTGCTATCAATGACAGTATAATTTTTACCGTCCTATCAATGACAGTATAATCTTACCGTGATATCACTGACAGTATAATCTAACCGTGCTATCAATGGCAGTATAATCTTACCGTGCTATCAATGACAGTATAGTCTTACCGTCCTATCAATGGCAGTATAATCTTACCGTGATTTCACTGACAGTGTAATCTTACTGTGCTATCAATGGCAGTATAGTCTTACCGTCCTATCAATGGAAGTATAGTCTTACCGTGATATCAATGGAAGTATAGTCTTACCGTCCTATCAATGGCAGTGTAATCTTACCGTGCTATAAATGACAGTGTAATCTTACCGTGCTATCAATGACAGTGTTATCTTACCGTGCTATCAATGACAGTGTAATCTTACCGTGCTATCAATGACAGTGTAATCTTACCGTGCTATCAATGACAGTGTAATCTTACCGTGCTATCAATGACAGTGTAATCTCACCGTACCATCAATGACAGTATAATCTTACCGTGCTTTCAATGACAGTGTAATCTTACCATGCAATCAATGACAGTGTTATCTTACCAAGCTATATATGACAGTATAAACTTACCGTGCAGTCAATGACGGCGCAATATTACCGTGCTATCAATTACAGTATAATCTTACCGTGCTACAAATGACAGTGTAATCTTACCGTGCTATCAATGACAGTGTAATATTGCAGTTTTATTAATGACAGTATAATTTTACCATGCTATCATCGACAGTCAAATCTTACCGTGCTAGTAATGACAGTGTAATCTTACCGTGCAGTCAATGACAGTGTTATCTTAATGTGCTATCAATGACAGGGTAATCTTACCAATCTATATATGACAGTATAAACTTTCCGTGCAGTCAATGACAGTGTAATCTTGCCGTACTATCAATGACAGTGTAATCTTGCAGTGCTATGAATGACAGTATAATCTTACAGTGCTATGAATGACAGTGCAATGTTACCGTGCTATCAATGACAGTATAATCTTACCGTGCTATCAATGACAGTGTTATCTTACCGTGCTATCAATGACAGTGTAATCTTACCGTGCAGTCAATGACAGGGTAAACTTACCGTGCTATCAATGACAGTGTTATCTTACCGTGCTATCAATGACAGTGTAATCTTACCGATGTATCAATGACAGTGTAATCTAACCGTACTATCAATGACAGTGTTATCTTATCGTGCTATCAATGACAGTGTTATCTTATCGTGCTATCAATGACAGTGTTATCTTACCATGCTATTAATGACAGTATAATCCAAGGCACTGAGTACTGTCTGTAGCTGCGTTAGACTTTGGGTGGCTCTATTCACGGCTGCTCCAGCAGTTATACCACTACTTCCGCTCAAACCACTTAAAGCATTGTCCATTTCTGTATCAATGCTCTGAAAAACATGTTATTCCGAATACATAAAAAAGGAGGAAAAGCTACAATGAAATATGTGTACGATTATTCCTTTCATACAAAATAGTATTAATCCAAACAAATAATTTTCTTTGATTTTACCACCACTTGAAGGTTATTTTTTCTATTTAGGTTTTCCAGTCACACAGACATAAGGGTATGTGTTATTCACCAGGTTAAACTCTTAACGTAATCTCCGTGTATTATCTTTATTATTATTGGAATTCTTACGAAAATATACTTTGGTAATACCAAAAGCCTTTAGCAGTTTTTGTCGATGCTCGCAACGGTTAAGAGCAAATATTACAAAGTAAGCAACATGAACCTCCTACAACTGAGATACCGCACTATGCGTTTTTACCTATAAGGCATTTTACTGGCGTATGACAGCTGTGGAAAATTAAAGAAAAATTGCTGCATCATGCTTTAAGTAATAGAAAGAGCATCGAAACACGAGGCTATTTTAATTTGTATGAGGGGGGGGGGCGTAACCGCCGAGTATTAATCAGATTGCCGAGTGCTTTTATGTTCTTTCTCTATTGTATCATAGTCAAACATAAAACACGGTCCCTGTTGTCACATAATGAATCCCTGGGAAAAAGTTACTTATGAACGAGCATCTGAATATTATAGTTTAATAGTTTATTGTCTCATTCCAAGCATGTCATATATACAATACATCACAATATTCAATCATATTAAAAAACATGTTGGACCAATCTCGATAGATTTATAAGAGACATTTAAAAACATGATGATACTGGTAAAATATATTCTATAGCTAAAAACCAATTTACTTTATAACCAAGTTACAAGTATATATAACAGACATTTTTGTTTATTCCTTCATGAAAAAACAATATACTTCAAAAAATAATGCCCAGAATATTTGTGACAATACTACTGCAATTTACTTGTTATGTGAGTGAGGCCAAATATGTTCATACAAAAGTGAAGTTTAGCGCAGCATACATGTACCCAGCATTGCTGTATAATTCTCATTATTCAGTAAAAGAGTAATAATGTTCCAAATGAATGCATATATCATGGAGTATAAGGTTGTAACCCAAAAAAACACTTGACTGTGAAAGGTGCGTGACCTAAAATATTTGAATAAGTACATGATTATGCTAAATGTGTAATCCAATAAGTACATGATTAAACATGGTGTGTGAGTCCCAAGGTACAAAATTGAGCATGATGTGGCAATAAGTACATGATTGAACATGGTATGTGTCCCAATAAGTACAAGATTGTACATGATGCATAACCAAATAAGTACACGGTAGAACATGGTGCGTGAAAAGTCATTATTCTGCACTACCTTAAATGACAGTATAATGAATAATATTAACAATAATTGGTTGGTTGGATATATTTGAATGTATAGGGTGTTCGCCTTCCAGCATGATACATTTGTGTGCCAGTGTAGATAACATTAGTAGGGTACAAACAAACTGCACTAAACTCAGCCCAAAAAATCAACCATTTAAATCAAGCCTATACACAATATGTCTTTAATATTCAATGTAGATACACAGTGGCAATGTACTGCTATATCATTGCCACAGTTAAATCTTCCTTCACAACCAAAATAAAACAAAAATATCTGTTTTACATCTTCAATTATAAAATATAAAACTAATTGTTGTTAAAAATTATGTACTATGTACACTACTATTTTTACATTTCTACTACTTTAATAAAAGGATTAAAACATCCTATTTACACATAAACAAATTCCTTCTTTGTAGTATCTGGAAGCAGGTTTTGGCACTAACTCTTATTACATTAGTATTACTAAATATAACTTTTAATTTCTCATCACTTTTCAGGTCGATAAAATTGTTAACAGCAACTGCAGCTTGTTCAAAAAGTACATTTCTTAAATCATTGTATAACTGACATTCTAATATTACATGAGTTTCATCCTCTACCACATGACAAAATGGACATAGACGTCTATCTACCTGGAGATTTTCAAATCTTCCGGTTTCTATACGAATTGGTGCTACACCACATCTAAATTTGCTAAAAGCTGATCTGTGGCTAACAGGCAAAATCATTGTACAAAAAGGTTCAACACAATATTTTTCTTTAAATATACAATATGTCCGTAATTTATTCCGGCCTCTACCTGATGAGCCCGTGGGTGCATTAATTTTATCAAACCACTCTGTTTTAAACTTAGCAAACATACGTTCTTCTACAGTTTTAACAATATTATTCTTGGATATAGGTATGGATATATCATTATATATTGAAAGGTCTAACTCATTCAACTGTTTACGAACCCAAAAATACCAGTTTTTACATTTGATTGACTTACAGGAGGCCCAGAGCGCAATTCGCTTATTTATTCTTGTAGTATTGGTACATGAGAGACGGGCCCAAAAATTAACTAATGACTTCCATTGTCGTACATGTGGCGGCACCCATCCCATATCACCAGAAACAGCTGCTGTTGGTGTGTATTTCCCAACACCAAGGAAAAACCTCATTGCCCGATGTTGCACTGCTGCAATACAGGAGTAATTTTTATGACCCCATATAGCAGCTCCGTAGGCAATAACCGGCCATACAACAGAGTCATATAATTTGGTAAAAACCTCATAAGGCAAACCACCAATAACTTTGCATTTGGCGATAAGTAGACCTAAGGCACGACTAGCGCTCTGAGCCACCATTTTAGCTGTTATACTAAAATCTAAATACTCACTAATTAACAATCCCAGATATGTATATTTGTCAGAATAAGAAATAATATGTTCACCACATCTAAATTCATGTTCTGATCGTGGCATAGACTCTGTTCGGAAGTGCATGACATTACATTTATCAGGATTAATACTCATATCATTTCGACCACACCAGTCATTCAATGCATTTAACAATAATTGTAGAGCATCTTCACTATCTGCCAGAAGAACGATATCATCTGCATATAGTAAAATGCATATCTTTTCTTCTCCAATATTCACACCCACATTAAATGACTTTAGATAGACAGCAAGGTCATTAACATATAAATTAAATAACAGAGGTGATAAAATACATCCTTGTCTTAAACCACAATTAACATCAAACCAGTCTGTTTTATGACTATTTAGTCTAACACTTGCAGAAACTGTAGAGTACAATGATTTAATTGCAGTTAAAATTTTTCCATGTAACCCAACAGATATAAGTTTTGACCATAAAATATTCCTATTTATACAATCATACGCCTTGCGAAAATCTATAAAGGCTGTAAAAGTTGATAGCTTACATTTCTTACGTGTATCTATAATATCTACTAGTGATGAAATCTGGTCTATCGTGCTTCTCTTATTTCTAAAGCCGTTCTGTTCATCGACAAGTACATTATTTTTCTCAACCCAATCATTTAATCTCATATTAATGATTCTACAATAAACTTTATATACGGACGATGCAAGTGATATACCTCTGTATGACAGTGGGTCTCTACGGTCTAGGGTTGAAGACTTTGGGATAGGATTAATAATACACTTCCCCCAAATTGACGGAACAATTCCATTATTAAAACACAAATTAAAAAATACATGAAGAAAATATATAGCAGTGTCATTTTTCAACACTTCAGCTGGAATATCATCAAATCCAGAGGCTTTACATTCTTTGCTTGTAAAATAGCTTTCTTAACCTCTAAAAGAGAAATCTGACCATTAAAGGAACAATTTTGATTACTATCTTCTGTTACAAAAACACTGTTTGCATCATTATTTGTAATATTAACATGATTAAACAATGAGCTAAAATCCCTTCTCCACTTATCTAGAACATCTTGTATACAATAAGAAGTAGAACCGTCCTCTAACAAAACTTCTTCTGGTACTTTATTTTTACCACTATAACTAACACCAATCTTACCTATTGATTGCCAAAATTTATTCTGATCAACCTCACATTCTTGTAACAAGTCATTTTGTAAACTATACCAATAAGTGCGCTTACATTTCTGCACTTCTTTGTCAAAACACTTACGACTATTTACATAAATAGCTTTTAACAAGTTTCTATTATTCCTCACTTTACAACTTAACCAATTTCGCTCTGCTATACACAACTTGGACCACAACTCAGTCAAATGGTTATTCCACCATGGTTTCTTAATTCTACATTTTCTAAAATTACTATTATTATTTCGTACAGCTCTGTATGATATATTTGTATACATACTATCTTTCACAATATCACACCATTGCTTATACACACTGTCAATACTATTTTTATTTACAACATTTTGCTCCAGATTATCAATTAAAATATTAATCTTATCTAAAACAGATTGAGTATTCATAAAATCATTTGGAACATTTTCCAGATCAAACTTATCATAACCGCTATTAACATAATCTCTACTACAGTTCTCACTTAGATTGACAATATTTGTATTAATTCGCCATGACAGTAATGAGTGATCTGGTAAGCATGTAGGTGAAAAAACACCAATATTCTGCAACAATTCTGTCACAGGTGTTACAGTAAAATCTATAAAATCATTCATATTTCATGCAGGGAAAAACAGTAGTCTACCACCGATGAGCCCTTAACAGAGATTGATGTAAAATTATCACTGCAATTGCTTCTACATTTAGTAAAGACATATTTGTGTTAATTAAAAAATCTATTAAAATTTCACCATAATGATTCACCGTAAAATCTATAACTTTTCTCTGTAAAACATTATCTACCCCAACAATGAAGTCATCTAAATCGCCACATCGACTATTTAGGTCTCCACAGACATAGATTGTACCTTCTTTTTGATACTGATATATACATGCTAGTAAATGATCATAAAAGGCATAAACATCAAAAACACGAGAAGAATTTTCAGGAGGCAGATAACAGACACAAGGTAATAAACAATACTTGTCTTTTTTATGTATTAATTTCAGCCAAAAAATCCTTTAAATGAGTTGTCTAAAATAGTTACATCAAAATAATTTAAAACATTTTCCTTAATGAAAAAACCAACTCCTCCCAAAATATTTCTAGCATTTCTATGTAAATTCTTTCGATTAAAACCGAACCATTTATACCCTTCTAGATTAATCACTTCGTTATCCTGTAAATGTGATTCTGCAATTGCTAATATATCAAAATTTTGTTCTAAAATACAAGTTGAACGTACAACAAAATTATCAGACACTGGATTAAAATTAAAACCACGAACATTCCAAAAACCTGCTGATAACTAATTATAATTGTTCTGTCTCTGTCCACTATGATTGTCACGTTTTTCATTACGACCATAGCCACGACCTTGTCCACGACCACGTCTGTTGGGGTTGTAATTACCACCATATCCCGATCTTTGCCACTCATTATTATTGTAATTATCCTCTTGAGAGGGATTGTTTCTTTTATTAGAATTTCTCATGTGAGAGTCATGATTCCCACCTATGTGTTGGTTACCTCCCCTGAGAAGAGAATCGCGAGTGTCAGAATGCCATGTTTCACGAGAGTTATGATAATTACCACGACGCGAGTTATTTCCCCTGAAAAAAGAACCACGAGTGTCAGAGTTATCACTAGTATCGGCTATAGCCCCTTCACTGAAACTACCACAAGGAACATTCTGATGACCAAGCCTTCCTCGAGAATCACTATTGCTATCTTCTGCTCGTTCGTTCATCCTCACCACTCGAGAACCTCTTACTGCTAGACCATGTTGACGGAGAGCTCCAAGCACCGTTCGAAAGTTATCCGACATACGCCTTTCTGAATAAGACAAATCATGATTTATAAATACGTTGCTGTACTGCTTGTTATTGTTTAGTCTATTTTTCTGCAACATAACATTCTTTTTGTCTTCGAATGATTTGAACTTCGCTATCACTACCCCCGGACGTTTCGGGTTCCTAGATTTCTTTCGCTCTGCTTTATCAACCTCTATGTTAATCAATTTTAGACCGTCTTTAATTAACTTATTTACTTTATGTACTGTTACTTCATTTGCTTGTTCCGGCAAGTCAGTGATTATCACATTCAGAGCAATGTCGGAACTATCGGACCTATCGGGTACACTAGTGCCTTTAGATCTTACACACTTCTCACTTAGTTCTGTCACTTTATCATTCATTACCGTTAATTCTGCCGACACTTCTGCCTGAATATCAGATTTGATAGCCTGAATTTTGTCATCAACTACTTTTTGAATTTTGTTCATTTCACCGGTGATGCGCTTATCTAATGCCTGAGCGACCTTGGTTGCGATCTTTTGCTCTAGTCCCTTCTGCAAGTCACAAATCTGTTCGTTCACTGCTTCAAATTGCATATGCATATCTGCAGACAAATTTGCCAAAATGGAAACAATGTCAATTTCTAAGTCTTCTGACTTACTATTATCATTAATTACCTGTGTTTTTTCTTTAGCATCCTTCTTATCTTTTTTCACATTTTTACCGGTTTTCAAAGTTTTCAAAGTTTTTCCATTATCCTTAACCGTACCCGACACCTTAGACCCATTGCGGTTCGGTCTCATAATGTCTCTCCGCGTTTTCTTTGATGATACATCCGGTCCATCTCCATTTCCCTCTCCTGAAGCTGGTGAAAGCGGTCTTTTCCTGGAGCTTGAATGACCAACAGACACACCTTTCGACTGTGAAGCGCTACCCACTGTAACTAAAGAAGTATCCCCCTGTAGAACACTCTTCACTGAATCTGCCGCCTGCGAAAGCGACATATCAAACAAATTGTCATTCTTAATCCTGTCCGTGTCCGACTGGGGATCAGATCTTTTCGGAGTAACTGGCTCCATATTACCAAACTATGCACAGTTCAAAGGCCGTAAGCACTTGCACTATTACTTGTTCTATAACTTGACAATTATTAACAAAAACGTTCATATATGAAGAAATTTCTAGGTTTTCATCTTCAATCACGATTTTATTTGTGATTTATATGATATTTTTGTCGCGTTCTCTTCCGACACAATAAGTAAACCCCAGCAAAAATGAGCCAATCATTGGGCATGCTCTGTTGTCACATAATGAATCCCTGGGAAAAAGGTACTTATGAACGAGCATCTGAATATGATATTTCTGTCGCGTTCTCTTCCGACACAATAAGTAAACCCCAGCAAAAATGAGCCAATCATTGGGCATGCTCTGGAGTGCGGGTAACTAAAACCTGCACTTCAGTTAACGCACTGTGTATGTATATGTATACGATTTAACTCTGACACATTTTCAACAGAAAGGTCCACAAACTATAATACAACTTAACATAGGGTGTAACTTTGTATTTTCACAACTATATATCGCAAAGAAAATGATCATTTACATACCGTTAGCTGTGCCGCTAGAGTTGTATCCAGGTCAGATAAACTGAAGCCTTTAGCGTCTAAGTGGAATGCTTCATATGCCGCCTTTCCATCCCGACAATCCCTGAAATATAAATCAACATCAATTGAATTAAATAGTAACAAACTGGTTTAAAAATAAAATCAGACGAATGTTGGTACGACAAAATGACTTTCAATTACAGGTATAGAGAAATGTATAGATTACGTTAAGTGATAAATGGAGTACAAAATGGATAATATAGAATGAAGTAGTGTGATATTGATGGAAAGGATGAAGTTTGTACAAAGTAAAAAAAAATCATCGAATGAGTACTTTTAGTGGGCCACTTGTTTAAGGCCGTTATTCCATTAGTACGTGATCCGTGACCCGCGTCAGTGATCCGTGTCCGGGCATGTCCGTGGGTTTTATTCCATAGGTACGTTATTTTCTCTATATTTTTAATTGAAGTATAGCGAACAGAGGATAATTATTTGTAGAATATGATATAATTTCATTCTAATACCAAAAACAGTTGTAACACCAAAGAATTAGGTAACAAACATTGAATATCAGTTAGGTTTTCAAATAACATCTCTTTAGCAACCGAAGACCAGATGTTGTTTTTTTTAATCTGTCATTGCTGCATCATAAACTTATAGGTTCTCCCAGACTATTTTGGTGACTTCTTTAGTATTTTCTTTCGAAATCGATAAAGTATTTAATTTCGTTCGAGGCATTTTGTAGGGATGAAACATGTCAGTGACTGTCCGCGTCCGTTAAAAATCGCTCATCCTGCGAAACGTCGCGGATGGTAAACGGACAAAAGGAATAGATTCAACGTATTCTTTGATTAGCAAATCGGTAACGGTTGCGGATGACGGACGCGGACCACTGATCACGTATAAATGGAATAGCGGCCTAAGACACGTATACGTTATAATTATCACATGTACATGCGTTAAGAGATTATCAGCTTACTTCAGCACTTGTGCCAATGAAGATCCAAACATTTTCCTAGTGTCGAACTGTTTGTCAGCAACCTAAAAGAAAAGAAATGTCGTGTGTATTTCTGATGTTTTATATTATTTATACGTTAATTTACTTTTACAAGTATCTTATATTAATTTATACACATGTCCAATGAAGACCTCTTGATTGAAACAAAATAAAATATCAGCGTTTGTGTATAATTTAATATAACATAAGATATTCTAGATGGTTGTATAAAAACCATCTTACACGCTATACTTTGTTCAAAATAAGCATTACCCTTTACAAATTTAATTGAAAGTCCACATTTTCTTAACCACGCTTAAGTTGTTAAGTTGTTTATTTATATAAGATATAAACTTACATTTTTCAAACATAATCAATTAAAGAAAAAACAACAATCACTTGTGTTTTACTTACTTTAAGGAGTTCAAAATCTGGCGGTGATAACGGCTGACAAACAAACCTCTCAAGGATAGAACCGACCGCAAAAGTGAGCGTCGTCAGTAACATGAGGAGCCAAGAGAACAAGAAGATAAAAGCGACAGACCTGAAATTAAAACAAGAACACCGGATACATAGTAAGCTGTAATTTTAACTTTTAAGCGAAATAATTGCAATAACAATGATAAAGACTTTATTGAAAGAGGCAATACAATAAGGCATGTCCAGTCTTCCCTAGTAAGAAGTCCTTTAAAACATAATAGAAAAAATAGATAAAAAAAATAAATATATAAAACTCTACAAAATTTTAAGCCAAGTAATTCATGGAAAAAGGACTAGTTAGTGCATATTTATATTCGTTTGACTTCGGTAGTGAAAAAAAACCAGACAGTTAGTTGATGTTTTTTATTAACACATTAAAATTTTGGTAGCTAGGTAGATAGTTTATTAAACATGCTCAGTAAATGTAGAAAACTTTCAAGAAGACGGATACATGTACATATGTACTTGATATTTATTAAATAAATTCATATATTTAAATAAATCATCATCTAACGATAAACATATACCTCCTTGGCAAAAAAACCCCAAAACATGTTCAATTATTTCTGAAGCTCAGTCCAATAACATTAAATTGTTTGCAAATATAACTTACGCTATTAACATGTTACCACCAGAGTTTGAGACACAGCCCCTATCTACTGGTAGAGTCCTCAGACCTTGACCGACCGAGCCAAAAACCATGCCGAAGAATTGCAGGAGTACAATAAGTGTTATAATTCCTCCGAGGACATTGCCGCCAATGTGCCTGTAATAAAGTATCAACATGATTACATCTTTTTTACAAACTGATCTATAATAATTTTGTTAGGAATTCAACCAAGTAACGAATATTTAGTTGTGTTTGATAAGAACTGCAACAATACTACTCCTAGTTCAATAATTAAACCACTGTTGATGTCTAATACACTTAAAGGGATACTCAGGCAAATTAATTACAAAAATATTAAAATAATTTTATGTACTCAAATCACGCTAAAATGACAGTTTTGAGATTTCGGTCATAAATTTCTGTATAATTATATTCTATATGTTTTGGGTTTTAGGCATAAATACATCTATGTTGAACGTAATCTAGTCGCTGACAGAATCACTGAGTAGTTTTAAAACTAGTCAGGTGACTTGAACAAACCCTGGAAGGTACAGTAACAGATATAGTGGATATTGTATGATTGAAACAAGTCTAAGCCATTCATTTGACATGTTATTTAACGTTCACCATGACAACTATTGTAAAATCTTAACACTCTAACCTGACCCACGTGGGTCAAGTTAGGAAACCACCATTTTATTCTTCATAATGAGAAATTTTTTGTTCCTGTAACTGCCTAGTGTAATCATATTGGGGACATTTACAGAAAAAATGAATGAAAGAAATTTCATAACAAAGAAATGAACATTTTGCCTGTGTCTCCCTTTAATGATTTAGAGCTATATACAGTACGAAGAGCATGTTAAAATATAGTGAATTATTAGAGACACTATTATACCTGTATTTATCGAATGATTGTGCAGTGTCTGTGAAATCCCTAGCTTGATCTTTGTAAGACTGAATATCTATACCGTCTTTGGCCTACAATGTAAATGATAATGTTAGACTGAATATCTATACCGTCTTTGGCCTACAATGTAAATGATTATGTAAGACTGAATATCTATACCGTCTTTGGCCTACAATGTAAATGATAATGTTAGACTGAATATCTATACCGTCTTTGGCCTACAATGTAAATGATTATGTAAGACTGAATATCTATACCGTCTTTGGCCTGCAATGTCAATGATTATGTTAGACTGAATATCTATACCGTCTTTGGCCTACAATGTAAATGATTATGTAAGACTGAATATCTATACCGTCTTTGGCCTGCAATGTAAATGATTATTTTGTATCGTCTCTAATTCTACTAAATGATGAACATTCTGTTGATAGTAGTATGATTGTAGCAAATAAAAGATGTTATGAATGGTTTGTTTGATCGCTAGGATGTCATTAAAATTTATTTTATATAATCAAGCGAGTATTATTTATACTGAATAGAACTTCTTTCTTATTCAATAGATGCAATCTTAGTATTCCCATTTTTTGAAACATATAGATACAGGAAGAGTTCCGACGGTTTTTGAAAGTTACGGACTGGTTCTAATTAAGTCAGTTTGACTTTTTGACTGTAAGGTACTGCAAAGGTACATGGCATCAAATTTTCGACCTGAAACTTTGAATCATTTTGGTAATGCCCACCACTTTTTTTAATTCCTTAGCTTTCATTGTTAAAGAGGTAGATGTAAAACCTAAATTAAACATGTAAAATGTCTTTAAACTTACTTCTGTTTTAAAACTTTCGATGTCAGTAACATATTTTTTTACTTTGGTTTGCATTTTATCAAATGCGGTGCCTACATTTGCTTTCATTCCTGAAAAATGAGATAAAAACATAACAATTATCAGCAAAACCCGCTCTATCATCATCATCATCATCATCATCATCAACAACAACAACAACATCATCATCATTATCGTCATCACATCGTCATCATCACCATCATCAAAATTATCATCTTCATCAACAACAAAATCAACAAAAATAACACAATAAAAGTGCAAGTATTCGAAAGATTTGTTGCAACTGGGTATAATCGTTTTGCAGGGATTGTAAATGGGTTTGCCATCTTGTAATTTGATTATTACTCCTTTTTGTTTTGTTACAAATATCCACAAGTAGACAAGTATTTTTATTTGTGTATTCCTGCACATGTAAATATTCTTTTATCAAAATTACATTGTAATACAAACAACAACATGTTGCCTGTACTTCTTCCGCTGGTTTTAACAATTCCTTTGACGAATTGAAAGTTGCTTATGATAAGGAGGACAAAATTGGTTCAAAATCCAGAATCTACCATACGCGTAACTGCCCTCCGGTATATGGATAAATTTTGTTAAACTACACGTGAAAACCTAATATCAAAACAGTTAAAATAATTCAAATAATAGACAATTAGATGTACTGTTTGGTCAATTTACCTGATAAATTAGGAAGTTTGGATCTTATATTATTCCCAATTTCGTCTTTAACCTGTAAAATAATGAAAAACGTTTACGATCTCTGTTGAATTTATTACAAACAAATATTGAATATAATTATGCAGATCTGGCGGTCTGGCGGTCGGTCGGTCGGTCGGCCTCTACGTGTATGGATTGGAACTCCTAACCTACTTAGATGTTGATCTCGCGTAGTCCACAATTCTAGAGATAAGTAACCAATTTAATCTGTGTATTTGAAATATAAATATATTAAATAAAGATAAATGTATTTTAAGCTAAACATTTGACGTAGATATGTACTTTAATTTAATGAATTTAAGCCATCTGGGATGAAAAATGACAACAGATAAGCATTAATCACCACCTAAATGGCATGCAGCTATCTTCAAGACTTTAGAAAGTTGTTATATTTAATTGAATATATTATTAGATATGTTTATATATTACGTCACCTGTTTTACTGCATCATTGTTCTTAAAACTGTTGAAATCATTTTTCTGAGCGGTAGTTAACTGAAATGATAAGATTATATTAATTATGTTTTATAACACTACTAGTATTTTCTCTCAGCATATAACAATTTGTTTTGATTCGAAAATTTCGCGTTTCGTAATAAAGATATCGTTTTCACATGCTTGTGCGATGTCTAGGTCCCCAGCAAGTGTTTGACTCAATGGAAGATGGATGACAGTTATGTTTCCACAATAAAACTACCGGG
The DNA here is from genome assembly GCF_026571515.1 of Ruditapes philippinarum. Taxonomy (NCBI): domain Eukaryota; kingdom Metazoa; phylum Mollusca; class Bivalvia; order Venerida; family Veneridae; genus Ruditapes; species Ruditapes philippinarum. The sequence continues at coordinate 17,473 of NW_026861342.1, forward strand.
ACCTTCATTTTAGTTAGGAATATTAAAAAGACATAAACAAAGGCGCTTGTACGCGTGACTTTTACTGTGAAGACATGTTTTCCTCTTCGTTAGTGTATACCTACCTGCATGCGCAGTTTTTAGACAAGAATAAAGGTTGCCTCCTATTTTGAAATGAATTAGAGTTAAGAGGACCAAACTTACTCCTCGTGTAGCTAGCGGATCGGTCGGAATGGCCGACTGAATTACTGTGCAGGTGCCTGCAGCGGAACAACTTGTCATCATTGTCGTGTAAGCATTACTTGCTTGTGTTGTCTTATCTGATACAGCATCAAATGCCTTCACAGCTGACTGTATATCTGCAAAACACATCACCTCAATTTTAAAACATACAATACATGTAGACGTAACTATCATATCAGTGAAAATTGTAAAGCGAAAAAGTAAAGTTTCTGAATCAAGCAAATTATAGTGTTGGATGCATCAATTTTGGAATAAATTTCATTATGAGCAACGCTATGCCTAAGTTTTTATTGGTAGAGGTCGTTCCCCTAACTATAAGGGCATGGGGTAGAAGGAGTAACTGTTTTATAACGAATTGATGCCAGTTCTGGCCAATATTTAAAAAAATTGCAGAGAAGTTAACTTTCACCATTCAGGTTCATATATTCTATTTATAAATATGTGTAGGACTACAAGTGTCAATGTGTGGTACCCGATGTGACCGGCATGGCAGACAGACCCTCTTCAGATATGTAGAATAAAGTTTATGATAAGTTCATCATATAAAATTGACAAGGTACTATTTTTTTGAAATAAAACCAAATAAATGACATTATTTTAAAGTAAGATTTCAACTTACTAAGTTCCATCTTGTCCAGTGCTCCGTTTGATAAATAGTTCACTGCAAAACTACTGATTTCTTTCTCCATCGCTATAATTATTTTGAAAAAGAAGAAAAAAAAAAGTTCACAATTTTTAACCTGACACATATTACTAATGATAAATGTTTATCCCATATCATGTCATACTTTTTTCAGAGAAATAATACCAAAGGTGTATATATAACTGTGGTTATATCAATATGGTTATCTATTACCATTTTATATCACCATGATTATATCGGCATGATTACATGGCTATGATAAAATAACCACGATGGTATATCACTGTGCTCATGTGACTCTGATTAAATTTTTCATTGCTTATACCAACATGAATATGAATGATAGAATATTGCTATGCTCATATAACATTGACCATATCGCTACGGCTATAGTATTATGGTTATATAGCTATGATTATTTCACCATAATTGTATAGCTAAGCCTATATTACCATGGTCATAAAGCTATGATTTTATTTTTACCTGTATTATCCAGTTTATTCTCGATCGCTGCTCTTGTTGTTCCAAGATTTTTTACCCCTATGACCTTTGCTTGCTGGAATGTTTTAAATATTCAAGGTTTTAATGAGAATAAACTTATTTCAAATATTGTAAAAGAAGAAAATATGAATAAATTAAACAAGAGGACCATAATGGCCCTGAATCGATCACTAGAAACAACGGTTCTTCAGTGATTATAGGAATAATTTGTCAGAAAGACAAGTCCAGCTCACTTCAACTTGCCTCTCTAGTTGTAAAGTTTCCCGACACTGAGTGTTATTCATGATCTCTGAATAGCAAACAGGCCATGACATTACGACTGCCTCCCAGCAATAGTCTCTGTTTAAGAAAAAGTGCATAACATGTACACATGTATGGAACACATTCCAACATGGGTTGTTTCATAATTAACTATAATTTTGAAGAAATGCCACGGACTGGGACACTTCAGCTTTAGCGGCCCCTAAAAGGAGCCAATCAAATTGATATAAGCAAACTTGATAAAAGACTACCTAAGAATGCTACACACACAGTTTAGTGGTCATACATCAATTAGTCCTGTAGAAGGAAACGTTTAAAAGTTTCCTATTTTTTAGCTTTATCGGTCCCTAAAAGGGGCCAATCAAATTCACATAAGCAAACTTGATAAAAGGCTACCTAAGAATGCTACACACACAGTTTAGTGGCCATACATCAATTAGTCCTGTAGAAGGAAACGTTTAAATGTTTTCTATTTTTTAGCTTAATCGGTCCCTAAAAGGGGCCAATCAAATTCACATAAGCAAATTTGATAAAAGACTACCCAAGAATGCTACAGGCAAAGTTTGGTGATCAGCCAATAAATTAGTTCAGTAGGAAAAGATGTAAAAAGGTTTTTCTATATTTAGCTCTAGAGGCCACTAAAAAGGGCCAGTCAAATTAATCTGAACAAATTTGATAACAGACAATCTAAGAATGCTACTGACAAACTTTGGTGGTCATCCATCAATTAGATCAGTACAAAAAATGTTTTAATATTTTTCTATGTTTAGCTATAGCAGTCCCTAAAAGGGTACAATCAAATTCATATGAACAAAATTGATAAAAGACTACCTAGGAATGCTACAGACAAAGTTTGGTGATCATCCATCATTTAATTTAGTAATAGAAGACGTTTAACGTTTTTTTTCTATTTTAGCTCCTTTGACCCCTAAATGGGGCCAATTGAAATGATATGAGGAAATTTAAGTGTGACTGTCATAAGGATGCTACAAGCCAAATTTGAGGTATATCTGCGCAGCAGTTTCAGAGACGAAGACGCATGACGACGGACGCCGGAGCATCGCCCTTTGACACTTATAGCTCACCCCGAACCTTTGGTTAAAATGATAAAAATCATTATAACAAGACGATTGATAATACGTTTTATTATCACTTTATATGTGTAATTAGACTGATGTCTAATCCACTTGTACTGGTCTTGTTTAGTTAATTTAATTCTCTATATTTTACAATTCTCGAATGACATGTTATATCACATAGATCCGATAGATTTAACACTTATAAGGGTAATCAAGATCACAATGCGTAGTTCGGTCAAGTGAACCATTGCTAATTTAGATTCCCTACCTCTACAGTGACGTTTAAGAACGTGTCAATGTCATTCAGGTTATTGTCTACTATACCGGCGACTTTCTCCAGCGCCGTTGTCATCCTGTCATTATTAACATACGTACAAATATTGCCAACCCTGAAAATTCAGTATAGATATAAGTTAAGGTATTTTGGTATGCAAACATTTAGTGGAGATAAACTTTGAATATCATATACTTGCTAAAAGATAATTTCATCAATTTAATAAATCTTCAAAGAATGATACATTTATGTGAAATGTCATCTGTAGTTTAATATAGTATACATTAATGGATAAAGAACCCTATAAGTGCCAAGGTAGTAAACTAAATTGTTGTTGTTTTCTTCATTTGAATGAGTGAAGATAACCATGTAAGATAAATGTCTCTGTAACTCATATAATTTATTTCAGTAAATCAGTGTTAAATTCTGCTTAAGCCGATACTAGGAAAGTCTGTAGGACGTCTGTAGCATGTAATTACCACTACAGACAATAAACAGGCTTAATTCAATTTAGTATGCGAAATTTCAATTTTGCCGTTTTGGGCTTTTAAAAGTTTCCATTTATTGGCCATTTTATCTCGATCTTAGACTGAGCTGTGTATACCAGATATTACAGGGACTGTTACTTAATCTGTATTTTTACGTATTGTATCATATATACGGCCAGGTATAGATAGCTCTAAACAACCATGTTTATGTATACTTCAATCGAAAATTTCCCATACAAAATAAAGAAGACAGGAAATGGGTGTTTCTATTTTTCGTTACAACACACTCCCTTTCGTCCCGGATCCTAGATATCGAGATATCCTTCATATTATTTACAAAATAAACAACTACGTAATGGAGAGTAAATCAACGTCTTCTCATAATTGTTTTCCTCGAAGTATTTGTGCAAGTGGTAAATTAGCAGGCATTATTTTACCCTAGCAGATTGCACATGCCTATATACATATATGGTCCAACACTGCTTTCTTTCCCTTTCATCACAATTAGAAGTCCAGATGTACTTCATACACGGACTTGGATTGTCAAGATATGTTTCCTAAATATAGAATCCTAATTACATATTATATTCTACTTTGTGTTGTAAATAGTTAACTTACAATATAAAGACTGTTGTAACAAAGAGCAGACAAGCAAACACTCGACGTTTACAGTGAATCCCATCGGTTGCTTCCTGAACTCTTTTCCCGCCACAAAATCCGCACAGACGACAACAGCAGAAGCACGCGCCAACAAGTGGCACTGTTATTATAAATAACAGTCCGACAACAATTGCAGCGACGTAACCTTTGAATTCATTCAGAAGCTGAAATATTGCGAAAGGCAATAAAGGTTATAAAGTAACAAAAGAATAGATAATTAAAGATGTCATATTAAACGCAGTTTTACTTTAGGAGATAAAGAAAAGGATTAAAGTCTGCTAAACAATATGCACGAGTTATTTACTTAGTTTATTATCATCCTGAAATAAATATAAAGTAAACTTGTTGACAACTGTTTAACAAAACTGGCTGCCTTTTATTTAGCATTACTCATATAACTGTAGCGAAAATGAACTAAAGATTTCCCCCCCACGACCAATGCCGTGTGACAATGAAATGATTTAACTTAAAGGAACTTCACTGTGGTCATAACGTCTAAAATCTCATAACTTGAAATCCATACATAGATCATGTGGAGCATTTTAAACGGAAAACTCTGCAAAGGGTAATAAGGAAATATACTCTGGCTGAAATTAAATATCTTTTGTGTGTGTGTGCGAGTCTTATTCCCCAATTGAGCAAACAAAGTGGCCGAGCAGTTCATTTTTTGGTCATATTGCACAATCAAACAACGGGTTGAAGGAAAGATCTGCAAATTTACGTCCAGACCTACAAAAATCTGAGATAAATAGTTATAATTACCTTCTGAGCAAGCTGTAGCATATCTTGAGATCCCATGTTAGTTATCGTCTCTGTAATAAAGAAATACAAAAATGTTCTTTCATACAAATACACGTAGTTATAAACAGTGTAACATCGAATATCAAATTTATTATTACAATAACCATAGTTTCCGACTTAAAATTTTATTGCCTCTCAGTAAATGCTAATCAACGGTTCAATTAACACGATTTTGTCCGCATAAAATCCCTTTACGCAAAAATAGTATTCTTTATTTATCGCTCGAACATATGCATATGAGTAAACGCCTAGGAACCAACTCATGTCCGATATAATAATATTTTTTGTGTGTCTATATTTTTTGTTCAATCCCATTAAAATCATATCATTATTGACGTCCCACTTCCTTTCACTAGTTGGCTTCCTAGCGTAGAGTGTATAACGGAGCAAAAACGATGAATTAATTAATTCTAATGAGAGTTTGTTGTTGATGTTGTTGCTTAAACACAATATCTTTATTCAAAATCACAATAATAATAATAATCGTTTTCTTAATCCTCATCAAATCTTGCATATAGTATGGGAATAAAAATAATATATAATTATCAAAACAATGATTATAAAAACTGTTAAAGCAGCATTGTTCACCTGTCACCCAGATACTGTTTCATATTTGATATTCGAGTGACCCATTTAAAAAAAACACTTTACAGAATTGTAAAAAGCTTTATATCTGCTGACTATATTTAACAAAATCATTACATCATAGGTGGATTTTGAAAACTAATAATTCCTAAATAGATTTCTAAGCAAGGAAAACCGTTGGTATATAAACAAAAGAGCGAGGCACATGCACGAAATCGTTAAGTTGAAATCGTGAATTCGTGAAGTTGAAATCTAAATTCACGAAGTTGAATTCGCGAAGTTGAAATAGTGAAGTTGAAATCGCAAATTCATGAAGTTGAAATCGTGAATTCATGAAGTTTAAAATTGTGAATTCGTGATGTTGAAAAGTTGAAATCAGGAATTTACGAAGTTGAATTCGTGAAGTTGAAATCGTGAATTCGTGAAGTTGAAATCGGTTATTCATAAAATTGAAATCGTGAAGTTGAAACCGGGAATTCATGAAGATTAAATCGGGAATGCATGAAGTTGAAATGGCCGTACCGGTCTTTCGTAAATAGCATATGCATTCTGTGTTTCAGCAGGGGGAAAACATTAAAAAGTCATTATATATAGCATTATAGCTTTTGCTCCAAATTGATATTTGAAAATACAATACAATATATAATTCGATATACTTGAGCATATCTTTGACGTAAAATAAACGTCTTTAGATATGTTATATATACTTTTATCAAATACGGTTCCATCTTTATCTATCTTATCTGATTTAAAGCACAGCTTATACAGGATTATTTCTAAATTTGTAACCACTATTATGTACTTAGCTGATCCGCTCTTTCTGTGGTTTGCAAAAAAAAACTTGACAAAACACGAATAATCAACAAACTTTGAAACAGTGTAAACTCATTGAAAATTTTCATATTGGAAGATTATATATCAATTTGTTTTCTTTCTCAATCCCCTGCCATGTCGCAATGAGTTCCTTGTAGATAACGTATGTCGCATTCCGCTAACCCTATCAATAACCCGGAAGATTTATACGTAGCTCATAATGACTTAAATATTTAGATAGGACTTCAGTTTAATCAGTACATGCTTTAATGTTTGATACATGACTGTTTCATCTATTCTCGATACATGCCCCCTTGTCCTTGCATTATTGTAACCAGTGTAAACAAACATTGGAGCGTTGAACTATCGAGTGGCCGCTGCCGTGCAAACAGAAGCGGTGGTATTTCACGTGCACATTGTCGGTTATTTTATAATGTGTACACGAATGTCAGAAGCAACGACATAAGTAACTTCATTGACTTTAATAATTAACAGGAATTTATGAGTAAACACTGTAATATTTTAACTCTTTAATATATTTTACACCCCTGTTAATTCTCCCCATTGTGCAATTGTTGTCCATCTATATTAAAAGTTTAATAAATGTTTGTAAACATCTTAATTGCTCTCTTTTTGTCGCTTGAAGGAAATTGAATAAAAGGTTCCTATTTATAAATAAATATTTCCTTGTTGTTTTTTACTTTTCTATACATGACCATTGTTTTGCCTAAAACACTACTCTTATCTACTCTTATATCACCGGAATATCTTAATAATAACTTTTACCCTTTAACTAAATTTAACTTATATTGTTAAGTAAGTTTTTTCCCTGCCAGATATGTCGAAAAAATACCATAATCTTGTTCATATCATACTTAATAAAGCCCAATCTGATATTATGATCGTTTCTTATTTCTCCATACAAGCTTCAACTGTGGGTTTTGTGGCTGTCGCAGTGAATATAAATCATTGCAGAGGCTTTATCACAAAACAGAACAAATTACTTAAGAAAACCTATTAAATGACAACGTAGTTTTGTATTTTAGCTGACTTGACAAAATCATGTATCAGCATGTCCTATACTCGCGGTCCTAATATTTATCATGTTTGGTTGCACACATGTTAAGGGGTTATCTAATCATTATCATTTTTCAAGGAAGAAATATGTTTTACTTTTTGAGAATTCAACAGGCATTTGATTTTTGCTATATTCCTCCAATGAAAAACTGTAGTTAGACTCATTGACTGTTCAACAACCGACAATGGGATAGCATAAGATACGTATTGCTCTCTATAGATTCTAAGCCACGCCTACTAAACGCACGCTCTAGCAACATCGATGCTTCGCTTCAAATCAGGTGCATTTTGTGTATTCATAAGGATTTTGAGCGAATAAAGAGCACACTCTACTACCAGTATCGCTAACACTTGAAACTTGATAAAAACGTTTAATTTTATATTTAAAAGTAATTCTACCTTTTAAGTTTGATCAAAATTATCTTGTATTCACCACCGACAGCTCCGAGAAAAATATCAGTGTCAGCAGTTTTATTCTTTATTCATTATCTTTGTCATGTGCGCATATTGCAATACAGGTGTGATAAAAACGTTTAATATAATTTTATATTTCAAAGTAATTCTACCTTTTAAGTTTGGTCAAATTTATTACTTGTATTGACTTCCGACAGCTCCGAGAACAATATCCGTGTCAGCAATTTGATTTTTATTTATTACATTTGTCATGTGTGCATATTGCAATACAGGTGTGCACTATGTCGAAGTGCTTGCAATGCGTTTTTTTTTAGATCAAATTCAAAATATATTAGAAAAAAACACTTACATAAAACAAGAATTGACAATAAATAATTTTATTTCACAAAAATTGTCATTAACCGATAAAAAAGCAAATAACTCTTTTATTAATTGTCTGGGTTGAAAGGGTGAATGTAAGAATGTATGACAGTTTTAATAAAACGTAATTAATATAAATTTATCATGTTTATTCCATGAATAAGCTGTTTATTCAGGTGCAAGAACTGTTGTTTTTCTCTAAAGCAATTATGAATTTATCGCAAATTTTGGCAGGCAAGTTGTACTGATTTCTTGTGTGTATGCCCTATATAATGAAGTTTTATATTCATTTACAAGATCATGTCTAACATAATTATTTTAGCGATATACATGTATAGTAGCAAAAAACTAGGAGAATACTGTTTGCAGTAACATAACTAAAACAAGTATTGCATTTTCGCCTCTGTTTAGCAGAGCAAAAAATCTCAATTTTACATTCCAATGAGCTGTAAAAATAACTACAATAGCCTGGTCGTTTTTATGCAGAATAAAATAACATCCCCTACCTGAATTTTGCCTTGTTTGTGTGCATAATGATTACAAAGGAAATTGCAAATTGGAAGGATTTTAAGCGAAGAAACAATGTGCTAAAGTACAAATTTAGCATAAAATTTGACATATGTCCTTGGTGTGTAAATTGAAACATTTGTTTGTTATAGAATTATAAAAATAAACCCTTCCGAAATACGTAAAAATATAATGTTGATAAAACTATTTCAGTAGGTTTTTATATAACGTGTCTTTAAAATCATATACAGCAAGTACTTTTATTCTTTAGTTCCCAATTAAGATTAATGCATTTAATTAACAAAGTATTGCATATTCATTGCGTTATTGCCATTTCATTTCGCATCTGAACTATGTCGTCTTTAGAACGTCGATCGGGTACTGTCCACGTGTTCACTGAACTGCAAAATGGTGAACATTTATATCACGAGCAATAAATTATTGCGATGCTTACTTTTGTACGTTTGGACAAGTCTTTAAATTGAGGTCTTATGCACTGGTGCTCTATATGAAATTATGCAGGTTTAAAATCTTGAACGGAGAATGCCAGGCAATCTTTGTACTATATTACACAAATCACTTTAATGTACATTGTTTTTGAGATTGTTGATCGCATTGTTTGTTGGTACTAGGTTATAGAAATAGACCGGGGAACAACAAGGCAAGGCGGGAACAGATATTTAACTCCGAATTGGTCGATCATTTATACTCTAAGAGCATTTTGATAAAACGCAGGTCTTAAAAGATTAAATAAATACAGCAATTTGACATAAAAAGATATTGCCTACAAAGGACAATCTTTTGCATACCAAACAGTAGAAAAAATAAGAAGAAATTAACAATTTTAAAAAAGCCGGGACGATTTGACACAAGGTTATCTAATGTTGTCTCGTTGCTTAGTAAAACTAAATCGTACGTTTAAAATAAATCCCCATCCAACGTTTATCTAATGTGTAATCGACATTTCTAACATTTTGGTCATTATTATTTTCAAATTAAACAGATAAATTGACATGTGATGTATTCAATAGTTAATTGTCAGCGAAGACATTGTCCGTATCTTTGTACAAAATTGAGATTAAAGATGATGTCAAATCGTTTAATTTTGTTGAAATCTTCTTTAAGAAGGCTATATACCGCTCTGTGTTACGATTCAACCAGCCACTTTGAATTAACTGACTAAGGAAGGGTCGGTGATTTTCACTCAGATGTTGGTCTTCACCAGGGCTCACTCAATGTGTCATTATCTGATCCGTTTCATTGTCATACAGGGAAGTCGCATTAAGTCGTCAAAATGTTATAATAAAGCACACTAATGTATGAACAGTGTGTTTCCTTTTTTACAGAAGCAAAATTTATGTTTATAGAGTTCCTGTATTATATGACAATAGTGCCAAGTCCAGTGTCTTACAGAAAGTTGGTATTGCTAAGATCTACATTAAGCGTAACATAGTCCACTAAAAGTAAAAACAAAATACATTGTATGTCTTATTGTTAATATGTCACGGCTAATAGACAATTTATTTATCTTCTTCATTCATCAGTTTAAAAGATAACTTGTTCCTCAAGAGGGGTCAACACACAAAATTTCAGGAAATTCAAACTTAAGAAAAATGTAATAGGGTTTTAAGAAAATCAAAAAAAAAATCAAGATTTGAGTGAATTTTTACATGTTATGTGCAATGAATGACTGATTTTGTAATATTTGTCACATACATGTATTTCATATTTCTACTGCATGACTAACGCAGTAAGAGCTATTTTGACCCCTTTTGTTGGGAGAAGGGTGCAATTTCTTTGGATTGTAAGCGCCGTTTGAAATGTATAAGTTACTTTCTTTGTGCACTTCACAATATTATTCTTTAAAAGATATATATTTGAAATTTCTTGACAATTAGCATGTACCTGTCAGAATTAACATCAATAGTTTAATTTAGTTTAATAATATTTTATTGCATATATAAATATACATCAATTCATTTACATTAACAAAATTACACAATATACAAAAGGGTTGGGCCAAAAGTTTTTACAACATTATCGTGGGCCCTTCCCTGTAAATGATTAACATCAGTTTCATAAAGTAAAGAAAGTTATACATTAAAGTAAATATGCATTAAGTAACAATACATTTTCATTTTAAGATGAAAAGATAGAAAAGGGAAGAACAGAAAACAAGAAAAGAAATGTTGCTGTATCAGTTGTGTGTCGACACTACCACCAACAATCCCCATCATCAATTGTTAAGCAGATACCCATTTGTTTGTAATGAGCAAAAATAACCTTAAGTATTTGTTATAGTTAATTACAATAAAAAACAATGTAGTAACGTTTTATGTAAACCTCTTTGTTTCTTTGATATAATTTTGAACATGCTGAAATAAGATTTTGTTTTGAAAGTCGGTTAAATTTTCAATGCCAAAGAGTAGCTTTTTAGTACTAAGCGGGTGGAATTCTCTGGTGTTTGTAAATAGTTTTCTTCTTTGTATTGTATACTTTCGACATTGGAATAGGAAATGTTCGGCATCTTCAATAAGAGTACCACAATCGCATGCTGCACTAGAAGTAAGATGATTTGTAAAAAGGTCAGAATTCAGATTGCTACATTTATTTCTTATGCGAGCATGGTAGACAGCAGATACACGATCGCCTTCGATATAAAATGGTGGCACAATAGGGGCTTTATATAATGTTTTAAGCTTATTTTTGAATATTGATAATGTTTCTGATTCTCTAATATGGGCTGGTAATTCGTTCCATAGTTGTATAGAGGACGGAATGACAGACTTAGCATAAATTTCTGTTCTTCTTGCTATTGAAGCATAATTAGCATTATTTCGTAGCGAGTATAAATGTGAGGAAACATGTTCGACTGTTGGTGGGAATAACTGTGATAAATATAACGGCAAAAGGTTATGTTTTTCTTTATAAATTAAAATAAGTTTTTGCATTTTTCTCCTGTCGTCTAATGAAAGCCATCCTATTTCGTTTATAAGATTTTGAATTGAAACAGATCTAGTTAGACCTGTTACAACCCTTGCTGCTTCATATTGTAGTTTTTCTAAAGTTTCTTTTTCATATTGTGTACAGTTATCCCATACAATTGATGCATATTCAAGCCTTGGGCGAAGATAGGAAACATATATATGATTAAGAGTATTTCTTTTAACTTTGAATTTTATCAATTTCATTGAACCTAGTATTTTTGATGCAGATGATACTATATTTGCGATGTGCTCATGCCAGTTACCGTCTTGGCTAAATGTAACACCTAGATGTTTATGGTGGTCTACAAAATTAAGTTGAACATTATTAAAGTATAAATTAGGTCGATTTCGATTGACATATGTAAAGAACATCGCTTCTGTTTTTGCTGGATTAAAGTTAACCAACCATTGTTTTGACCAAGTAAGAATGTTATCAAGGTCGTGATTAATAGTTTCTTCGATTGTGTTTACATTGTTTGATGTTACTGCAAGAGAACTGTCGTCTGCAAAGAGTCTTGTTACACTTAAAAGGGAATCCGCTATATCGTTTACGTAAATCAAAAATAAAAGAGGCCCAAGGACCGAGCCTTGGGGGACTCCACCGTATAAATACCTAGGTAAAGAAAACGAAGTATTAACAAAAACTTTTTGACTTCTGTTCTTTAGATAATTTTCCAACCAGTTTATCAAGTTTCCTTCAATTCCATATTGTCTTAACTTAAAAATTAAACCTTTATGCCAAACTCTATCAAAAGCTTTTGAAATATCACAAAAAATTATACATGTTGATTCCCTAGTATCAAAGGATTTACAAATTTGGTTATAAATGTCTATTAATTGATAAATAGTGGAGTGGCCTGGAAGGAAGCCTGATTGGTTTTGAAAAATAAGTGAATGTTCATTAAAATAGTTATATATATGTTTAAAAATTATTCTTTCCATTACTTTTCCGACACAACTTATTAGTGATATTGGTCGGTAATTAGATGCTTCATCTTTATTTCCTTTCTTATATAAAGGCATAACATGAGCAAGTTTCCAATTAGATGGGTACATATTGTCATTTAAAGATCGATTAAAGAGTAAACAAAGAGGTTTGCATATTGATTTAGATGTTTCTTTCAACATTCTATGACTAATTTCGTCGGGACCCGAAGCTTTATTTATGATAAGATTATCTAATATATCGGTAACTTCTTGTTCTGTAATTAAAATATTATTAAGTTTTGAATGTGTTTTGAATGAAAAATCCGGAAGTTCAGTGTTTGAATCGTCAATATTTGAAATTGAAACAAAGAAATCGTTCAGTGTATTTGCTTTTTCTGTGTCAGAATATGATATATCTGTGTTATTACATTTAATAAGAGGTGGAATATTTCCCGAATCAGAAGAGTTTTCTTTGACGAGCATTTTTACCGTTTTCCAATATTTGCGCGAATCATTGCTATTAAGATCGTTAAGTGAAAATTCTAAATTGTTGTAGAAAACGTTTTTGGCATGTTTTTTCATATTATTTACCTTATTTCTTGTTTTTTTGTATTTATTCCAGTCATGTACGTTATTTGAATTCAATGCTTTATGAAATTGTCTATCCCTAAGTCGCGTAGTTTTTCGAATTTCGGAATTAAACCAAGGTTTATCTTTAGGCCTTACTAACGCTATATACGTAGGAATGCATCGCTTAGCAATATCTAAAAAAGTGTTTGTAAAATGTTCGCATGGCAATATCAATATTTTCACTGATAATTAACGACCAATCGAAATCACGAATAAGGGTATTAAATGTAGTAAAATCAGCGTTATTGTAGTTCCATACTCTTCTTTTAAATGGTTTTATTTGAATCAAATTCAATTTTGAAAAAAATGTAGGTGCCGAAATGATCACTTATTTCGTTTGGTGTTTCGAAAAATTCCCGAATCTAAAACATGAATGTTATTTGTTGTTGCTATAGGATCAATTAATGTACTGGTAGTTGGTGTAACACGAGTTGGTACCTGAATAACGTTGGTCATATGTTCAGTAATAACACGTCGCGAAGTTTATGATTCGAATAATTCAGCTGGTCTTCATTTATATCTCCTACCATTACTATGTGGTTTTGTATCTCTAGAGCCTGTTCGAGACACCTATTTAATTTATCCCAAAAATCGCGACCCGAGTATCTATGAGGGGGCCTTATATAGCAAGTGCATAATGATAAGAAATGCTTTTATAGAGTACTTTTAATTCATAAACATCACAGAAAAGCGAGTATAACAAGGAAAGATGATTTCGCACAAAACTCTCTCAACACGTTTATGGTCTCTAAGAAGCGGAAACATTAGAGGTTAATCACCATCCCCAGCCATTGACCACTGAAATATCATTTATAACCATATGTACTGACACACCTAAGAGTAACAAAATATATTTAGTTCGATGTATTACTTGAGCACATTTAAACATATCAATACATACGGAATAACTATTACTCAGAGTTTGTGACACCGTGAGACTACGTAACGATAACAGAGGTCTTATTGAGACATACTATCAATCACAATCTCTGGTTAAAGTATCTCAATACGTAATAGGAGAGAACTGAGGATAAAAATATGACTCTTACTAAGTTAAAGAAATGTAAAAATAAGAAGATACAGAAGATATACAGCATGTAGACTATTTTATGTTTGAGTTAGCAATATTCCGATGAGTATTTATATGATAGGCTTATATGTATATCAAGGGTTCCCCCCCCCCCAAAAAAAACAAAAAAAACAACAAAAAAACAAAGAAATGCAATGAGGGTAGCTTTATCCCCACAACTGTTCTGGTTTAAAACTTTATATCATCATGTTTGATAAGAGTTAACTTGTAAATAGATTGCAATTGCCTCCTGAATAAGTAACTAAAAGCATTTGTGATTCCCTTTTACTTATCAATGTATAAAATTAATGTGAAATCTAACAAAAATCTTGAATCTCAGCAATATGTCTTTTGTTGAAGAACTGTTGAAATAAAAATCAATTATTGCCATACAAATTTTCCAATTGTCTGGTTACACTTAGACACTTTTGGTGTGTTCATATACCTTTTACGTCACTTATTGTCCGCTAGCGTATTTTAGAATTTGATTATATCTTCTAATATATACTTATGTTTGTTTTTTATTTCTTTCTGGTTTAGACTACATGTAATATACGGTAGATTTTTCCAAGATTGATCACTGGATACGACTAAAGCGACACAAGGGGACTTTATGCCATTATTTTCATATTAAGTTTGAGGAGATAAAGTATAACCTTGACAGTTGTCACTAGCTGGACGAGCCAATCAAGCTTAACTAAACTAATACGTTATACAATCAATATAATCCCATAATAAAATATCGAGAAACGACTATGGCGGAACGTTATATTGAAAATAAAAATGTCAAACCGTTCTTTTTTTATATTATCCATGCAAATAATGCATTAAAGAGAGAGATATAGATACAGACTAGGTGTCTTTGGGTGAAAGTCATAGTCACTTAGTTTCAGCCATGCATAGACTAAACTTCCCACTATAACTTGAAGGATCATTTTTCGCTGTGAGATAACCTAAGCTTAGAAGAAGTCCTGAATCTATTTTATGCATTCTATCAGTCTAGTGAACTGATTCTCGTACTTGATAAATGAGTTCTATTTCATGTAGCTCTCATATGGATGTGAGCAGAATATAAACCCGGCCAAGCGGTGAAACTACATTTTACATATCTGTTTTTACTCGTAAGGAACATATATAGTTGATTTTATAGAGTCAGGACGTAATTTATGCATTACTTAAACATTGTTTGTAATTATATTGTGTCGTTCATTGATGTTTTGTTGGTGTATCACTCCCTATGCACCAGCTTTTTTTTTAATCAAATCAATAGAATCCATTAGTAAAACAAATATTGAATAGCTATAGATTACATTTCACTCCATAAATTTCAGAAATATGTCATAAAGTATGTCAGCTTATTTATAATATGTAGCACAATAACTCTTTTTAGTTTCATCGTATCATGTAGCAAAACAACTATGTCCACGTGTCAAGAGTGAACACCACTGCGGAAAATCTTATGAAAAGAAAATTAATGCTTTTATATGTTCGGTCTTACTTTTTGCACAAAATGGACTTAAAGTACATTTGTTTTGTTAAACCGTTTACCACAACATAAGATAAAAATGACACTTCAAAAAAGGGCATTCATTCGCGCATTTATCACCAAGTTTGCAAGTACCTGAAGATAATAGATAATGGTTAAAAATACCATTTGCGCAATATGTTATGCAAACTTATTTAAAATAGTTTGAATTTTCAAACGAGGAAAGCAGTTCAGTCCGACACGTTGGTATTTGATAAGGAATTTTAATTATTTGCAGTTGACGATTTATTTTTTAATATTTAAAATCTTATATAAAAGTAATTAGAAAAGAAAAAAAAATATAATTTATGTCATAACACCTTAAACGGTGTATTATATAGTATTGACTGAAATATGTATATACATGTATGTACGAAGCAGATTTACATTTGTCTTAAATTACTGTTCAAATTCATTATTATTTTTTAATCAAAACTGCCTAAAATTTCGACCTTCGATTCATAAAATGTGAACTGTATTTTAACAAATAAAAATTATAATTTAAATATTAGATTTACATCTTACTGTAAAATATTTAACAATATTATACATTTATATTTATATCGGAAGTTGAAAACATCTTAATGTCTCCAGAAACGAAGAATTTAGTTACATAAAAAAAAACATCACAATAAATTATTGTTTTATTAAGAGTTTTCCTAAGGCTTTAATAGCATCACCTTAGTGCAGATACTTGTTAACTCCATACATAATTAAATATCAGTTAACCAGTTACTGGCTGTACTATTTACTATATAAAATATTGTCCTCACCATTTATAAATGTCCGCCGGGAAGTCCTGCCAGGAAGTGCAGTATTTATGCAAGCTATCAGCAAAAATCGGGAATTCCATAGGCTCCCATCCGCATCGCTGTACCGGACAGTAGATCTTTATACCTCGGGTGCTACGGTACGGATCAGTGGTATTTCTGGGTAACTCCAGCCGCCAGCCTGTAACGTGTGCAACTTAGAAATACAGAAAGTACTGCAAAACTGTAAAATCTCCAATCCATGTTAAAGTTAAAATAAAACTTAAATATTTTCCTTAAAGAATTGTTTATTAAGTTAATATTAGGTAGTTTTTTTTGTAATTTTTATGTCTTTTTATTCTCTCTTTTGCTACAAACTACCTTCCGCTTAGGCTGATTCTTTATTTTAGTTGTTGCCTCTGATTTTTACAAAGAACTGCAATGTTTACTCATGTACTTCAAACCGTCAGTAGTATCTGGACGGAAACAGTGAACATTTAAAACATATCTCTTATATAGCACACTGCTCCCAAATAGCTACTCCCTTATCACGACAGGTTTTTCAGCGAATTTTGGTAAATTAAACAAATATGAGTCACAATAAAAATGATAAAATCTCGTTTCAAAGCTGTATCAATATCAACCACAAAAGGAGTAAAATCCGGTATATCACTAATGGCAGAAGGTGTAAGTCCGAGGTATATTAAAGCCACATAAAATTCCAAAATTGATTTAATAACGAAATCGAAACGTTTCACTATTTCCTGACTGACCATATTATGTTTAACATCAACGCATGTTCATTCTAAATTGTTTACATAATATAATATTTGGTAACATTTTTGATATACTAAGTTATTGATATAAATAAATAATTGACTTAAAGGTTAAAATAATTAAGTGATTACATGTGACACATGACATGTATATTACGCATCGTGCCCCCGGGGGGGTAAAGACGCTAATACTTTCCGCTTAAATATTCACTTGTACATGTTAAACGATGACTGTGATGCAGAACAAAAATATAAATTGACATGAAATTGACATAATATTGCAAATATATATAGAGGATATTTTGTTTAGTTCAGTGTATGAGCGGAGTATATTTCACAGAGTGATCACCAAATGGCTGCGCCACTCGTGAAATATACCTTGGTGAAATATATTCCGATTTTATACTGAACTAAACAAATTTTCTTTTTATTATATGCAAAGAAAGGTTTATAAAAAGTCATTTTAAACCTAATACTAAATGAAAATCGCGTCAAATAATAATACAACGTGACGTCATTTACGACGTCAAGTCAGTAAATTGGTTTCCAGTAATGTGCACGCTGGTATTTCACTGAAACAAAGTTACGCGGCCTAAATGGTCAGAACAGTGAAAAACTTAGTATCAAATTGACAACAATTTCACTGTTTCAAACAGTGAAAATATCAGTTTTTTTTATTTTCACTGATATATTTATAAACGAGCGAAAAGTATGTTTCTAAAAATATTATTTAAGATGAAGGCCGTTTATTTTGTTTTTTATTGGTCGGTCGTTAAACATTTCAAGTAAGCAAATGGAAATTTCTACCATGTGACACAAGAACCTTGCTTAAGATTATATTTCCAACTTTTTCATTCCCTACTGAATACATTTTCAAGTGCAAACTATCTATGGCAAAAGGTTATTTCTATAAATATATAATTTATTTTGATCGGCTACCGCCACTCATGAAATATTTATTTTCATGCAACGAGATTAAATAAATTATTATTTATAGAAAATGTTAATTGTTCTGCTTTTTTAAAATATAAATGTACTTTTGAAAAAGTAAAAAATATCTTTTTTACAGTGAAAATACGGAAAATGAAAATAGGCATTTTATGATAAGAAATTAATAATCAATAGTTTTCATTATTTCATTTTTAAATACACAATCTTCTAATCATGCCCAATTAAAATACTTACACGCAAATATGTGGCTAAACTTGTGCCCGACCCATTTTTTTTATAAGTTAAGGTTGAATACCCGTAGCTTATTGTTTATACAATGTTACAATATGAAAATCATTTATATGAACATATTTAAGTATACTTATTATCAGTAAAATATTGTTCCTCTAATAGCAAAGTAATAAGAGATTTTCAAAGTCAAATACAGGTAATGCAGTTTTTTAAAGAACACTTTTTTTTTTTTTTCACATTTCTAGTAAGTTACTAGGAAGTTAGATTTC
The DNA here is from genome assembly GCF_026571515.1 of Ruditapes philippinarum. NCBI lineage: Eukaryota > Metazoa > Mollusca > Bivalvia > Venerida > Veneridae > Ruditapes > Ruditapes philippinarum. The sequence goes on from NW_026861342.1 coordinate 36,272, forward strand.
CCCTACCAACCTGACCACACCTTAGAAAAAATATTTCTGGAATAAGGTGCTAAAAAACTTTTGTGTTTTATGGCACTAATGTGGGCATTATGATAAGTATCTTATAGAAGAAATGTATCGCTCATTGGAGGTGGTCATAAAATATGAAATAGTTACTGTCAGATGTGATAGTCTACACAGCTATTAATGAACTTTTTAATTTGTTCTAATGTTTTCAACTTGAATCCTCCAAAATCGAAATGTTCTTTCACGAATCTTTTTTAGCCATACAAATCTCGCAAATCTTTATTTTTTAACAATGACCAGAGCCAACAGAGCCATACATACGATTTAATTATATATCACATGTCAAAAAGGTAACATTTAAACTGACCAAAACAGGGTACCGTATCAAACGCATCATTTTGTACTCGTAGTGTAAAGTGCTACTAAGTGTTTTTTTTTTTTTATTTTACTCATTAACACTAAACTTGGTTAAGTTTCTGACAATACGGATCCCCCCTGTATATCATAAATTAATGATGTCATATCTTAAAACACGCTGATTGGTTGAAAATGGCTATCCTTCAGTTTTGAAATAAATGCCGAAATCCTGTTAAGATACTATTTAAAACGATTACCCGCTTAAGAAAGAGTAATTTTTCAAAGAATATGTAGCAATATGGTTTCGTCATAACATACCAAAATACCCTAACACTTAATGTTTACATTGAAAATGAATAACCAAAGTAAAACAAAAACAATTTGAGATAAATATCAATGAATATTGTATTTGTTCCATCGATTCTTGACTTAAGAAAATGTTTACAAACAGCTTGATAGTTTAGAAAATCGGTGTGTCAATTTTTCTTATTCACGCGATAATATCGCGAAAGTCGGTAGTTTCCCAGCAGTTCTTCCTCCTTAGTTCAAATAATTTAGACAGGCATGATCTCTATCAGCAGATAATTTGTTTCATTTGGTTTAACGGCACATTGACACATTACTTGTCATACCGCGCCGAGCAATATGATTACTATCGTATAATGAGATATATATTTCTTTTAAGTAATCGATCAATGTTTTAAAAAAGTTCTGAAAGTGAATTTTCTCGGTAATATATATCACGACTTTGCAAGATCATAGCATTCAAAGAGGAAATGTTTGACAGTGAATATATTCATTGCAAACTATAATATAATGTAAACGATTGTAGAGTGTCTATGAAGATAAACCTGATCATGATGGTTTAGAAGGAGACAGAGATAGAATGATCGTAAAAAAACGATTTACACTGATCGTCATCATTATTTTAACAGAAGGAAAACAAGAAGAATCTTTAAAAAAGATACCCGGTCGAAGTAAAACTTGTTAACATGCATATTTTAGTTTCTTAGTTTTCCATGCAAAGTCATGTAGAAATGTTAGCATAGCTTGCATAACAGAGACATTTATGATTCCTTGTATTATATAGTTATTAATCTTCAAAAAAAATGAAACACTTTAAGATGTATGTGTTTCTAAACAAACTTGTCGTGTTTCGGCAAGTGAACTCAATTAATTACGACCAATATGTACACAGTTGGTCAGCGCAGTTATTTTATATAATTATATAAATATTTAAATGTAAACAATGTATACATATCGTTAACATTATACTCAATTGAACACATTAATAATCATATAATTATATTAGACACTTTTTGAACTTTAAAATGACCAATGGAAACTCTTCTTATATTCAGTTCTTTTCCTGTATTTTACAGGAAGTCAAACTGAAAACAGACTGGCCATTGGCTTGGAAAAGTATAATGAAACTGACAGATTGTTAGTTCTTCGTTGGAAAAAAAAAAAGATATCTAAAATGACGCCACTAAAATATACAAAATTACTTAAATGACGCAAAGCAGTATCAGCTATAAATTGTCATATATTCATATTTATATCTAAATACCTTACTGTTTTCATATATTAAGTATATTTGGTATCAAGAAGCTTGATAACAACACCTACATTTAGCAGCGTCTGGAACTGTGCAATAACTCTGACACAAAATGCTGCATTTTTTCAATAGTAAACAATTGTTAAGTAAATAGTCAGTTTTAAATAAAAATAAAAAGCATGTAGGTATTTTGCCGTGACATTTTTTACGCACTTTGGATGGAAAAAGAATGCCACTAGTCAGAGATAATTCGAAAATTAATTTCAATTGTTAGATCAAAATAAATATCTTTGATATTAATTGCTAAATTTACCTTGACTTAAGGTTTAAAACAAGAAAATCATTCATGAAAATTTTGAGGTTGGGGCATGACTGAACCGAGTCAAAGTAAATTTGATAGCTATCTGCACATTTTTGAAATGCATTCTTTCTATATAACAAACATGCAAGTAAATATCTTTGATATTATTTTTTTAAACATACCTTGATTTAAGGTTTAAAACAAGGAATAATTCATAAATTTGAGGTTGGGGCATGACTGAACTAAAGTCAAAGTAAATTTGATGGTTACCTGCATACGTTTGAAATGCATTCTTTCTCATAGACAACATGCAAGTGAATATCTTGATATTACATATGTTTTAAACATGAACATTAAAGGAGCTCCACTCAGGTCAAAAGTCTAAAACATAAAATTTGAATTTGTTTCATGGATCAGCAGGGGCACATAAAACAATATGATATGGGCAAAAGATATTAATTAAAAAATATACCCAGAAATAAATTAAAAATTGTATTTTTGTGTAATTTTTAGTCCGATCGGAGTAAAAACATTGCAACGCTTTTCAATTCTGAGTATTTTTACAAAATTAAAATAATTATTCTGGAAAAATGGAAAGAGTGACTGATCTGAAATTTTGCACACAAGTTATTGGTCTAGACCTTCAACAAATAGATCATTTATCTCGAACAACTATTTTTTAGTCTAGTCATGTCAAGAAACCTCAGTTGAGTCCCTTTAACAAACAATAGCTTGTCAAATACAATGCGGAAGTCTCTTACCGGTATAATGTCGTCTGATTTTCTTCCAAATCCTATTTTAGAGTGTTTAAATCTTTTATTTTTGCTACCTTACTAATTTACCCACCATTATGTTTGATTTTGAAATAGAAGTAGTGTTAAAATACTTATTATAGAACTAATGTTTGTATATTTCGAATAATTTCATTGAAGAGTGAATCGCGCAATGCAAAAAATACAAAACCGTAGCCAATATTTTGTTTTTCCTGTAAAAACAAATAAGAACAGAACAAAACTTATTTTTTGGGTTTAAGCATCCAAAGCTATCAACCATATTACATATACAAAAACAACATAGAATACATAAATGACACATGACAATGGTTTATGAAATTTGAGAATGTTTAATGAGATAAGAAATTACTTAAAAAGCAAATGAATACACGTATATGATATTCAAGAATTTGTTTATTTTTACCTAACAGTATCAAATTAAGCTAAAATACGTTTTCTTTTATGTTTGAGAAATTCGGTAATGCCCACAAAAAAAGAAAAGAAAACTAAACTGCGAGTGTGACAAATGAAGGGGAATAACTTATCTAACTTTACATAACACGTATTTAAGCATTTACTTCCCTTTAATAATTTTGTATGATAAATGAAATACGTTTACTGATTTTCTACGTTTTTATATATATATACATATAAACACACACACAAAACAGACAAATAAGCGAAATAAACAAAACTAAATTAAACAAAACTAGACTTAATTATAAAGATTAATTTTATCAAAACATTTCATCATGGTATTTATGGTATTCATATTTTGTTATGTGTTGGAAAACAGACAGACAGCAACAGTATATTTAATTTGAGAAGACACAAATATAAATAAATAAAAAATATATAAATGTACAATATCATATTCACATAATACTTAACAAATGTGAATATACAATGTATATTTAACAGTGACAATGATACTTTTAAATAAAAAAAAATAACAGCTTTATACCGAATATAGCTCTATACCAAATATAGCTCTATACCAAATATAGCTCTATACCTATCAAATATAGCTTTATACCGAAAGATCGACCAAATTGGAAGATGTAATCAGACACCGGGCGAAATGCAAGTAAGTCAAATAGTGACAACAAAAGGTTTTAGTCGTGTTTTATTTCTGTAATCACGGAAAATAAATATAACGTTTGTACAACTGGGATACAAAAATAACTTCTACAAGTATATACCTTATTAAAACCAGACTAGTGTTCGTTCCGAAGTTTTACGCCGTAATGAAGACTTGAAATAAGCATTTTCTGCAACAGCAGAATGTAAGTGTAGTTAAAACTGATGAGGTAAAGGCAATATATATGTACATAATATGAAATATTTTTGATAGTTTGTATCGCTTTCATAGGTAGCGGCGTTTGCAACCAAGTGGTTATGGTCTTTGACATCAAAGCACTGACCCCTCACCGCTATATGGTAGAACTATTCCAGGGACTTTTGATTTTCGGAACATCTTTTGCTCTACTCGGTGTCGGTTCTTGCCTAAAATAGTTAAAGTTACATTAAATAAATTTCATACAGAAATATCGACATTTCATTGATAAATTGGGTTTCATATCGACTCCAGATCTTATTTTGGTGTCCAGACAACCAAAATGTGTTTTATAAGCATAAAAAATGGACAACCTCATTGTGGCAAAATCGGAAGTACAATATTTGTTTGCATGAGAAACTCCGCCTTCTGATCATCCGTACATCAATATTAAATCAACAAACATGACTATAAGTAGCCGTCCTAATTTAACGGTATATTTCCGCATTGTAACGGATGTTTTCATACAAATTTAATCTTTTTTTATGAGATGATTACTTTTTACTGAACCTCGGGCCTAGTGCACCGTGAAGTTAAACGGTTAAAATGTGTTTGCACAAGAAAATCTCATATTTGTTGTGTTCCGGATAGCAGTTATAACATTGTGACGTAGCGCATACACGAGCTGATTATAATCTTAATTTGCATGTTAAAATTCGTATACGAACTTTAGTGTTACCGTGGGGTTTTCCGTTTAAAATCCTTATTTATGAACAATATTTGATGAGATTTACAACAATACTGTTAAAAAGGTTAATGAATCTGTAGAATGCTTGGTTTTTAGGCCGACGGTAAAATATTTTTACATATTTATTTAGTGTAGCTTTAAAGCAGGGATACCTAAGATCTTCTACCATCAGTAAACCTGGAAAATAGTCGTATGATATTTACAGTGCTGCTTGAATTTAAACCAAAACAAACAAACTTTGATTGATAATACCCACGAAAGAAAAAGACTGGAGCTAGATGAAGTATTCCACAAAATACACGTCATAACGTAAAACAAATTTACATATACAGAATATGAATGATAAAACCGTCTAGGTCGTATAGTCAGCACTGGCATCTATAATGTAAAATGATAATTTGCTCGCACAGTATATCAGGAACTTTCCTTATAACAACTTGTTTTCTAATTTGTTTGGCTTCAAATAAATTCCCACGAGTATCCGTATCAGTTCCCACTAATTATAGTTTACTATTTTGTAATATTCTCGTTACAATGGACCGACCTAATCACCATAATTTTGACAGGCAGAATGATGTGTTGATCTCGTTTGAATTTCAGATAATACAGTCTGAGTTACTGCACACACACACATACGAGTTTTCTTTTCCATTTTTTTCTCCTTCCCTTTAAATCACCAGAAATAAGAGAAACACTAAATAAGAGTTTTACTTAAACTGATTATTCTGTATGATGTTGCAAGAGGATATACATGTAGTTTGCATCAAAAGTAAGCTATTTTAGTCCAGTCAGTCTGTGAATCGACCTCAAACAAATTGCAACAGAAAATATTTTACCTGGTATAGAAAGTATATGGAGTAACATGAATCATATCAAAAGTCTAGCAAAATCTAAGTTGCGCAACATAGAAAAAAACGGGTTTTTATCGCGTTATTTTTTGTGATTTTTTTCTGACGACAACGGTCTTCCATAGGCGAACAAAGCGTCTCCGATACACAGAATAGCGACTGCATAATGGCGACAACAACAACAAAATTAGTGTAAACAAAATAAATGTCAGTAAAGTACACTGTAAAGTGGGTTGGTATATTTTCCTTAAAATATTACAGATCATAATAGGAATTATTAATGTGGGGTCGTAAGTTTTTTATGAGTATTTGTTGAAAATTATTACTTGTTTTACCAGTTCTTTATCCGTTGAAGGTCAACAGGTGTTTCAAGCCATCTGTATTATACTTTTCATGGAAAACAGTTTAAGTTATATAAATTACAACTCTGATTAACTCCTGTCTTAGTAAACATTCAAAAACGGCCTAAAAATGTGTATTTAAAACAAGTTAATTTCGACAGTATTTTTAAACTATGGAACGCCATTATCACTTTAATTATGACGAATTACGTTAAATAAATTCTGAATACTTTAATCATGTTTTATTGTCAAATGTGTATTCAAGGTTGCTTTTTTTGTATTTTTAATAGTTTTTTAAAATTGCTTTACATATATAATGTATGTTATGTCATTATTACTTCAGGGGTACCGCTTTGAGGTAGTCTTCATTGATGTATGCTTGATTTTGAAAATAAAAAAAAATCCAGTAAACTATATGTACACTAAATGAGTAAGTTTGCTTTCCTGTGCTTACATTTGTAATATTTTTACATATGTTACACAAATATCAAACATTATCTTTTACTAGTTTAAGTGAATATTAAACATGGAGGAAATAGAGCGTCGTATGCATAATTCAATATATCTGAAATTATTTTCAGTTTTTAATAGACATAGAAGAAATTTATACATGAAAAGGTGACATGAAAAATTTATCAATAAACAAACGTAATTTCTAGTTATGGTTCATGATTGGCGATGTGTATGAGTTCAAGGTGAACATGCACAGTTGATCCATAATTTAAAAGAAAATATTTTATGCATACAATAGTACCTGCGCGAATTTGAAAAAAGTGCATTACGTGTATAAGATTAATTCACAGCGATATATTAGTATTTCTTTCGGAATGCACACCTAAGTTGACTATAGTATAATTTTATCACTTTTAAAATCAAAATTTAAGCAAATACATGTAACAACAAAAACATCTGTGTATTCTATAGAACCTTGTTTCAGGAAAATATGAAAATAAGATTCTAATCCTTTCAAACTTGAAGTAATTTCTATGTTACAGATTTCATCAACACACAAGAGCCAATGGGTATGCCCGATCATGTGTTCTGAGGACACTGTGATGTATACGAGTTAAAGGTAAAGATGCATAGTTGAGACATTTGATTCACAAAATCACTTTAATGATAAAGTTTCATATAAGCAAACTTTTAAAGTGTGTCATAAGTTCCATATAGTAACATATCAGTACAAATATTTTTGAATGCATGCACGGATGGGCATTACAAATGCTTAAAATTGAAATGTCACATTTTTAAACTAAATATGTGACTTTATCTTTACGTTACTTCCAAACACTTTAACCAGTAGGTATTTTATATTGATAATTTTAGATTAAAACCTTAGAAAATAATAATAATATCTGTCATATGTTGCAGTTCGGATCGGAATATCCGTCCCGAGGTGACTCGCCCATTGGGCGGTAACGAGGCTTGCCGCACATGGGCGGGTTACTGAGGGACGGATATTCCGATCCGAACCGCAAACATATGTCAGATATTTTTTCTTGCATATTTTACGATATAACATTATATTTTGAATTCTTTATCTTAATTTTCAATGGGAATTTATGCCATTACAACCGAAACTATTTTCGTACTAGAGCGTATGAAATTACAACTTCATTCATAACGGTAAAATTACGTCATCCTAAAACCCCAGTGACACTAGAGCTTAAGATTACTTGCGACCACCGGCGACTTGTAAAACTGACGATCATCAGCGATTGTCTGCGACCAAAACCATTTTTGCACGTATAAATTTACTTCTGCGACTATCGTAAGACTAGTGATCCTTGACAATCGCACGACGGGTCATAGGCAAACGTACGATGGTCTCAAGATTGTGTGGGATTACTTACGACTACCCGTGACCTGCCATGCGATCACCTACAACTAGTCGTACGACCTTCACACGATTACTAAAGACTACTCAAGATTATCAGTGACTAGTGGCAATTTGTAAAGACTATCGTAAGATTGTCGCACTTCTGAACGACCATCGTGCGACAGCCTAAGACCTTATAAGATCACTAGTGACCTGTTTGATCGCAAAGAGGTTTTTGTGCAAGCTCAAAAACCTCTCTACGACTGAAATTGGTCATGGGACCTAAATAAGATAACCTGCGACTGTCAAAGATCACCGATGACCGTCGTAAGACGTTTTAAAGATTGTCCGCGACCAGAGGTCACTGGTGATCGTGAACTGGTCTTCACTGGTCGTAAGCTCTAATGTGACTGAGGCTTAAGCGTGACATTGTACAGCACGAGACTCATCTGGCACCCCCTATGCCAGATGAAATTTCCGGCATGGGTAATACTAACGGAAACGCCAGTCTGATATGCAAGAAAAGTGTGTCATATCAGCAACTTTGATCAAATAAATACACCTAAAACATTTAAAGGAAAGCCTTTTAGGAAAAATACATCTTATAATAACACGTACTGTTCTGGGATAACTGAAACAATACGTAATCAGCTACCAATAACCGTAATTTAAACAATAAATTCAATAATATTTATTCAAAGTTCATATAGCAAACACTTTATTACTGCGTAATATATCCTCTTTACAAGGAACCAGAATATGATAATTAAACACAGTATGCCTACCATATAAGCAAACATAGGATTTGTCACATTATGCAAAAAAGGTTGATGTTCTATTGTTCTTATACATAGGGAATCCTCCCGATGCCATTCGCTGTAAGTGTACTAACAACCTAAACCCATGACTATTAAACTGCTAGTTGCTTTGATTGCTGTGATTCATACACATGATCATCTTAAAGTTGAAGGCATAAAATATATGATTAATTTTATTTAATTAGATAAAAAGTGCATTTAAAAGAAAACAAATAAAGTATGAAAAATAGCACATAATCGTCAATTAGAATTCATTTTTTTAAATCGCATTAAAATTGTGCAAGGCCGCATATGACAGCATATTTGTATTTTACAATCGCCACAGTGACGGAGAACATTAACTTCACGCGTATTCTTCTATGCCGCAAACGATATGTATTTCTCTTTAAAATTACTCCAACAGTCTGGTAAAAAAACTTCTTTACCCCTCAAAAAGTTTTGTATGCATGACTAACAAAATACTTGTGTCGAATTTCTTATATCATATTAGATGTTTCTATGGTAGGCTGTCTAAACAGTTGACAAATGTTTATGAAAGTGCCGTTTTCCGACGCCTTAATGAAGACGTTTTTACATAAATAAACGTTGCAATTACAAATGATTACACAGTTATTATAATACAATGTTCAAACGACGTGAAATTTTAGCAGGCTTAACATTAACCTTCGGCAAATATTGGACATGATCTCTTATTGTGTCGGGCACTTTGATGTATTATAAATTTCAATGAACGTCGTGTTCTTTGAGTTGCGCTGCTGTGGCGTATCCAGGGTTTTTTAAGGCGGCCTGAGACGGTACTGGATGTTTATAATCAATTATATTTGGCAATTAAATTAAATTGAAACATCGATCTTTGCGCATTTATAAATTCAATGAAGAAAACATAAAAAGTTATCAGAATTATAAACAAATTTTTGGTAATTCTGGATCAACCTCCATATAATGTAAAAAACAGATTTTATAAATCTTACAATATCAGTTATTGTTTTTTTTTCAAGAGGAACTCCTGTCGGATTTGTTAACGGCTGTTTGATGATCATACAAAGACAGTTAAAGCCAACGAAAAGGAATGCATGGGAATAAATGCTGCCAGTGAGAAATAAAATGACAGTTTAAAAGTTGAATCGGAATAATATATTCACATTGAGTGTAGAAAGATGTACTGAAACCAACATTACACTAAAAGAGACACTAAGACAGAAAAAGAAAACACTGATGCCACTATTGAGATCAATGACTGATAAGTTTTCATACAAAAAAGAATGTTTATATAGTGGTCAATCTTTAATAAGTAAGGGTAAAACAAGGAAGTGAGATGTTTCGCCAGTAAGGACACTAGAACCTACTGTTTTGAATATATGTATACAGAGGAATGACTGAAGTCTGATACAGTGAGAGCAAGGATAGAACAGGTTCACAACTTGCTTGTAGCCGATGCTCTTTACCATCAAACATGTTTATGCTCCTCTAATTTCAGAACTGGAAAAGATATAGAAGAAGAATTTCAGGTGCTACCATCTAGTGATAAAAAGTGAAAGATTGGTCGACCAGAAATTACAGAAGCGAGTGACGCTTTGTAAAAGTCATTACATTCTTGTGCTTATGCTTAGCGAAGCTTTTTTACAAATTGAAATTTGCAAATATTTTTTTTTTTACATTTTATGCTCAAATGTATGAAATATTTGAAATTGACCTTCCAAAAGGTCAATGTCACCTCTTTTGACCCAATGTCATGATGTTATGTAATGACTCTGAAAAAATACAACAGATGTGCTTGAAAGTATTCAAGTTAATATAAAACTCAATATTATTATCATAGATAATATAGATTTCCTTAATGTTTCTCTATTTTGTATACAATTACCCCACCCACTAGCTGTACAATGTTAATTTAAATATTTCAATATATGCATTAAATATTGATGGAATGTAAATTAAATTTATAAAACGTTGAAACTTGATAGTTTTCACATGTACGTAAACCATTATGTATTTTCTGTTTAATATCATATAACATAGAGCTTTCAATAAATTGTTGATCTACAGCAATGTAAAAATATAATATTACCCCACCCACTTAAGTTAATTAATAAATTTTAGAAAGGTAAAAGTAGTTTCTTTAAACAAAAACAACTTTTTGATTACTTTATGTTACTATAGGGATATATTAAGCTATATTTTTATGCATATTATATATAAAACTGATTGGAAAATTGTATGTGTGTATTACATTGAGTTCAAATTAAAAAAAATAAATACAATGATACCCATATATTTGATCTCAATTTTTGAAAACATTCTCCAATTTAGATTTTTCTAGACTTTTGATATGTTATACAATATAGGTCTGGGGTTTCAAAACACTCAAAATATTTTCTGTTGCAATTTGTTTGAGGTTTGGCTCTATTTTGAGCTAGAATGACTGGACTATTTATGCTTCGGTACTGGTAAAAGCGAGACAAGAAAATGAAAATGCCTGGACAAACAATTAAAGTTAACCTTGTTGTATTGTATCCCTGTGAATAAAACGATCCAAAGTACCCCGGAGTGGCCAAAAATGGGCGTACTGAGGCCTTTGTCAAATAATATGAGAAATTGTTCCGTTTCTTGTAAAATCGGAATGCTTTAATTTTATTCCCAACAAACATCTTTTAAAAATGTTACAAAAATAATATTAGTATAAAGAAACGTGACAGACCAGCTGGCGTATACACGCCACTTAAAACTTTACACATGAATATTGCACAGTTTACAATAGGGTGGGTTTTAAACTTGTATGTATCTCCACATGATGGTTGTATGTGTGCTTTAAAAGAAACCTCCGGTTAACAAAGTGTGACTATTTCTCTGCCCCCCCCACCCCCCAAAAAAAATCAAAAAAATCACAGAACATGGGAAGGACATGTTCGGTCTGTGTGGACAATTTCGATCCTTTTAAATTTTTCTGTTAAATACATAGGTGCTCTGTCAATGTGCAACAGCTACACATGAAAGAAAGTATCTTCAATTCAATCCTTGCTTTCACCGGCAACCATTGTAAGTCGTGCAATGAAGCCGAAATTTCGATTTAGTAAGTCGAAATGTCGAGTAAGTGCTCTTCCGTAACATACAGTTTCATGATAGCATCGATTATTAATATACATGTTTAGTGTTCTTTAAGACTCTAACATGTGTTCTTGATCTTTTCTCTTTTAGGGAAATATAATTGAAGTTTGAACTACCTAGAAATCTATAGAATTCTGTTTTTTTACGAAAATTAGACTCTAGACTCTAAACACGAAAGAACCGAAGACTTGAAGTTTTTAGTTTTTACACGACAATTGTCAGACTAATTTTGACATTTAGTTACATGTATTTCTTTATGATTTAAAAAAGCAAATAAAAAGGACAAAATATTGTAATATCATATACACAGCGTACACTCCATCGTCCACAGTGACTTCCGCTTGCGAGCGAAATATTCACCGTAAAACGAAGAACAAGGCTGAAAAACAGGTAAAACTTGTCAAAATAAATTAATCATTGGGGTTTTCTTACTTATATGTGTGGAACTGACATAAACTAAATTATTCATAATCAATATTCTAATGTTTAAACATATATTTTTAGACAAAATGCGGTTTCTCACTCAGATTTCCCGAAAAAAATCAAAATTGTTTGCATCAAACGACGATTTCAAAGCTTTAAACCTAATATTTGAACAAATCTTTTTGATGCTATCGAGAATTATGTTCTAAGCACCAGAAAAATGAACAATGTTATTTGTAAACGTCTTGGTTGCAAAGATATTGACCATGAATTAGCAACTGTTGATGTTCCCTCACTGTACGGTTGCTTGCTACCCCTCTGTACGGTTGCTTATGAGGACTTGAAAAAAAACTGTACGGTTGCCTGGGAGCAAACTACAAGTTTTGTTACAATTAAAAACATAATTCTTAAAAAGTTGGCCCAGTTTCCTGAATCCTCTCCATTTTACAAGTGTGCTCAAACTTCGACACCAATAAAAAGCATCCATGATTGTCCAAATTTAAACATGGTTGAAACGACTGCTGATGATCTTAGCGCATATTTTGATGACATGCAATTACACGTATTTGAAAAAACAGTTTCTGTTCAAACAGACCCAACGAAAACATTAGATTTGTCTTGACATTTTTTAGTTCTATAATGCTTTAGAAATTCATTTGTCGTAATTCAACCAAATGTCTTAGACCGTAGACCGTCTTTCTTTCACATGTATAGACAATATCATTGGGGCTTGAAAGCTGTTCATATCTTAAGGCATATGGACATTTCAAACGGAATATAAAAATTTGATAATGGACATTACGACAAAGATAAACCAGTGTGTCATTTTACAACCTAAGTTTTACATGTTACTACAAAATGAATCTTGTTGAAAATAAAAAAAGTCATGGTAATATTATCAAAATAGTTTATTATTATTTAAAATTATTAAAGACATTAGAAAATGGTAAAAATCAATAAATGAATGAATCACAGAAAATCAGATATGATCACAGTATTAAAACAAGAGGGCCATGATGGCCCTGAGGTCGCTCACCTGTATATAGCCCCCCCCCCCCGGGCCAATTTTTACCCAAGGGCTTTTATTTGAACAGACTTGGTAGACACCCATAAGAAGATGTTTCATGCTAAACATCTAAGTTCTAGCTCATTGGGTTTTTTAAAAGAAGATTTTTAAGTTTTTACTATACACATATAGTTAAAAACAATGACACCCCTGGGGCAGGGCCAGTTTTGACCCCCGGGCTTTTATTTGAACAAACTTTGTAGATATTTACTTAAAGATGTTTCATGTATAATATCTAAACTCAAGCTATTTGGGTTTTTTCAAAGAAGATTTTTAAGTTTTTGCTATACACATATAAGGAAAATCAATGACCCCCGGGGCAGGGCCAGTTTTGACCCCAGGGCTTTTATTTGAACATACTTGGTAGACACCCATTAGAACATGTTTCATGCTAAATATCTTAGCTCTAGCTCTTTGAGTTCTTTAAAAGAAGATTTTTTAAGTTTTTACTATATGCATATAGGGAAAATCAATGACCCCCTGGGGTGGGGCCAATTTTGACCCCAGGGCTTTTATTTGAACAAACTTGGTAGACACTCATTAGAAGATGTTTCATGCTAAATATCTTAGCTCTAGCTCTTTGGGTTCTTTAAAAGAAGATTTTTTAAGTTTTTACTATATGCATATAGGGAAAATCTATGACCCCCTGGGACGGGGCCAATTTTGACCTCAGGGCTTTTATTTGAACAAACTTGGTAGACATTCACTAGAAGATGTTTCATGCCAAATATCTAAGCTCTAGCTCTTACGGTTCTTTAAAAGAAGATTTTTTAAGTTTTTACTATATGCATATAGGGAAAATCAATGACCCCCCCCGGGGCGGGGCCAATTTTGACCCCAGGGCTTTTATTTGAACAAACTTGGTAGACACTCACTAGAAGATATTTCATGTCAAATATCTTAGCTCTAGCTCTTTGGGTTCTTTAAAAGAAGATTTTTTAAGTTTTTACTATATGCATATAGGGAAAATCTATGACCCCCTGGGGTAGGGCCAATTTTGACCTCAGGGCTTTTATTTGAACAAACTTGGTAGACACTCATTAGAAGATGTTTCATGCTAAATATCTTAGCTCTAGCTCTTTGGGTTCTTTAAAAGAAGATTTTTTAAGTTTTTACTATATGCATATAAGGAAAATCAATGACCCCCTGGGGCGGGACCAATTTTGACCCCAGGGCTTTTATTTGAACAAACTTGGTAGACATTCACTAGAAGATGTTTCATGCCAAATATCTAAGCTCTAGCTTTTACAGTTCTTTAAAAGAAGATTTTTTAAGTTTTTACTATATGCATATAGGGAAAATCAATGACCCCCCCCCCCCGGGCCGGGGCCAATTTTGACCCCAGGGCTTTTATTTGAACAAACTTGGTAGACACTCACTAGAAGATGTTTCATGCCAAATATCTTAGCTCTAACTCTTTGGGTTCTTTAAAAGAGGATTTTTTAAGTTTTTACTATATGCATATAGGGAAAATCAATGACCCCCTGGGGCGGGGCCAATTTTGACCCTAGGGCTTTTATTTGAACAAACTTGGTAGACACTCATTAGAAGATAGTTCATGCCAAATATCTAAGCTCTAGCTCTTACGGTTCTTTAAAAGAAGATATTTAAAGATTTTTCTTTCGGTTGCCATGGCAACCAGAGTTCTGCATGAAATGGAATTCTTTGAACAATCTTGATAGAGCTTCATACAAAGAGTATTCCTGCCAAGTTTCATTAACATTGGCCTTGCGGTATCATAGAAGATGTCCTTAGAATATTTAAAATGTGGACGGACGACAGACGACGGACGCCATTTGGTTGGCCATCCTAAAAGCTCACCTGCACTTTGTGCAAGGTGAGCTAATAATGTCGAGTGTACCTGCATGCTCAGTAATAACAAAATAAAATAAAAATATGACAATAACTGTACATGTATATACGATGCAGAGATGAACTTTTATAAAAGTAAGTTTAAACAGGCAATATACAAAGTTATATTTAAGTGTAACATTGATTAGTATGTTTTATTTTTCTCAAATTCACATTGTCGTATTCTTAAATTGACACAAATGTATATTTATATTGTGTACCCGAGTCCTACATGTACATGAAATGTTAATAAATGGATAAATATAGAAAATTCCGCTTTAGAGACAATAATATCTAATATGCATTTATGCCATTATGATTTTTTTTTTGTATATTTGATTATACAAAAATTATGGTCATTTATCTATATGACTAACTAGCCTGAGTGCCAACGCCTGATAAATCCCAGGCTTATGTCTAACATGCATTTTGAGAAAACCAGGGAATTTCAATGCATACTTATAATCTGCAAAATTGATTGTTCTTTGTTGTTTACCCTGAGGCCCTCTTATCAGCAGGAGAGTGGAATAATAAAAATAAAATCCCTCTCAGAAAATACCAATACACAGCATGACTTGAGATTTTCCTCATCAATAAAAGTATTCCCTTTATACATTAAATTTTCAATATTGAAATCAAGAATAAAGTTATCAAATTTATTTATTTTATGGATAATATTTTAATTATTTATATCTTTAAAACATATGCAAGCATTACACAGTTGAATACTAAATTATCACAGTATATTGATTGTTTTTAAAATCAATGTATTAAAATTCTCTTTCAATATTGAACGTGAGGAATTGTTATATATTATAGAAATAATATTTAGCTTAAATATAAACCTTTCCTTGATTTGTTTGAGCTTATGAAAAAAAAGTTTATGTTGTTACAAACTAAATTAACTGGCCCGAATCACATTGATTTTCCCATTTGTACACTAGAAAAATTGAAATACATGGCCATTAAAAAAAGCTTTAAAAACACTAATTTAATTATCCATTACGGCGAATATTTAAATGTAACTTTATTAATTCTATAAATTTGATTTTAAGGGGTATTATTTTACACTTACAGTTAAATACTGGTTAATAAATATATGATTAGATCTACAATAAATAAAAAAAAGTTTTAAGCTTTAACATGATATCACCTAAAATGTTAAAACTTTACTTATTTATATTCATGAATAGGCCATATATATTCCCAAAGTTTTTTTTTCTTACAGCAACTTAACAATGGATGCCCCCTGTCACTTGATATGCAATTATCCAATAAACCATTTAGGCCAGCCTTGTCGTATGGTCTAGTGCACTAGAAATGCACACGGTGTGCACTTCTAGTTCAGCTCTAGTGCACTAGAAGTGCACAAGGGTGGGAAGTTTAGTGTGAACTCAACTGTATATTTCTTGCATATCAGACAGGATTTTCTTGCATCTCCGACAGGATTATCTACCGTTACACAGGTGCTAGAAAACTCTGTCTTACACCCCCCATGTAATACAAGTCGCGTGCGTTAAATGACGTCATTGAAGCGCGCCTTTTATGAATGAATCGCGTTCTTAGGATGACGTCATTTGTCCGTTATGAATGAAGTTGGGATTTAGCTCAATACAGGATTGGAGCAGTACCTCTAGACGCTTGCAGAAATCATGATCACAAAAAAGACAAATATCGTTTTTTTCGCCGATTTTTACATTTTTCATTCATTATCATACATAAATCGGTGTGAAAAGATGAATTAT
Source organism: Ruditapes philippinarum (assembly GCF_026571515.1). NCBI lineage: Eukaryota > Metazoa > Mollusca > Bivalvia > Venerida > Veneridae > Ruditapes > Ruditapes philippinarum. The sequence goes on from NW_026861342.1 coordinate 53,307, forward strand.
ACCTATTTCAGTTCATTCCGTTGGATAAAAAGGCAAGATTTTAGCATTTTATGATTCAAGCGCCTTGCTCGGTATATATATACCGGAATACGGTATTTAGTGTGGTGCTCCAATCCTTTTTTTAGCCTCACTCATGAAGTTGTATGTTCATACGCTACTATAAGAAAAAAAGTGCGTAATGAGAATATCAGTTTTCATAATTTCTGTTCCGAAAATAATTGACATGTAATATGCAAGAAAAAGAATCAAACACCGGCTGTTGGTACAGACGTGAATATCTAGCTCTCGGGTAACTGTTAAGCGGAAACTCGGCAGAGCCTCGTTACCGCTGTAAACAGTTACCCTCGATCTAGATATTCCGGTCTGTACCGGCAGCTGGTGTAAGATTCTTATAATCTACCGCTTACACCGGTGCTAGAAAACTCTGTCTTACACCCCCATGTAAGACAAGTCGCTTGCTTTAAATGACGTCATTGACGCGCGCCTTTTATGAATGAATCGTGTTCTTATTATGTCGTCATTTTTCCGTTACGAATGAAGTTGTATGTTCATACGCTAGCCTACTATAAGAAAAAAGTGCGTAATGAGAATATCAGTTTTCATAATTTCTGTTCCGAAAATAATTGACATGTAATATGCAAGAAAAAGAATCAAACTCCGGATGCCGGTACAGACCGGAATATCTAGCACTCGGGTAACTGTTTAGCGGAAACTCGGCAGAGCCTCGTTACCGCTGTAAACAGTAACCCTCGAGTCTGTACCGGCAGCCGGTGTAAGATTCTTATAATAATATCAAATGTAACTTCTATTTAGGATAAGTAATTATTAATCTTCACGATTGATGACCAAATATTTATTAAGTGAGTTCAGATGCCTAAACACAACTTCCTGTTGTGTAAAATTCAAATGTCTAAAATAATTGTGATAATAATAACAAGTAACAAATTTATTGAGATCAGTAACACATACGCCAGTACAAAGATGCTATATGTTTTATATGCTCTTTGAAAAGTCAAAATAATTATTCAGATGTGTGCAGTTTTCTTATGATGATTAAGGCCTGACCTCCATTTATAAAACTTGTCACACTTATCACATTGAATCTTTCGGCCACAGTAAACGACTTTCTCGTGATCTTTGAGGTGACTTTTGTTAGTGAAGTGTTGCTCACATTCGGCGCAATCATATTTGACATCATCATGTATAGTCTTTTTATGGCGGTCTAAACAGCTTTTATGTTGAAAAGTTAGGTTACATTTCTCACATTTTCTGTTTGGTGTGTTTAACATGCGATGATACGTGCCCCTTATATGGAAGCAACTGGTTAAATCCTTTCTTGCAAATCTGGCATTTATATTTGAATTGTTGTAAATGCTCATTTTTATGTGCAAGGCGATTCCAAATTTAGACAAGAACTGCATTCCGCATACATCGCACATCAATGTAGTTTTACTTGCACTTTCGTCTGTATCAACATGAACCTTAATATGCCTTTCTAGATTGTATTTCTTCCCAGTGTTATACTCACATATTTCACACGTAAACCGCTTTTTGTCATCTTTCTTTTTACCATTCGTATCATGTATATCGATGGCTCAGCGCAAAACTCAGCTAAGTCCATATTTCACCCAAAAGGACTTTTTGATAAATTCTGAAAGCTAATCAAACATCCCTTTATCCCTGTAAATATTTTGAACATATTCCCTGTATTAGTAATTATATTTAAATTTTAAGTAAACATGCTAAGTCAAACTGATCAAATTAGTTACTGCAAAACTGGGTTAAGTCAAGTTAGTATGAGTTTTGCACCAATTTTTTTTTCAACCCACAAAAAATCACCAGTGCAAAACTAGTCTAACTTGACTTAGCTTAGTGTTGCACCTAGTAATATTATGAATTTACAGTATATAGTTCTTTATCTTTTAAATTTTACAACATAGAATATAAGAATATTCCTTTAAAATTACATTTGTACCTCCCTGCTTTGAACTTGAAGTAGTTTTGATGACTCTTATAGCATTTGAATATTGTAAAGCCTTTATTCAGTGTGGTCATACATTAGTATGACATCATTTTAAGCTATTGCAAGAAGTCTACAATTTTTGCTGTTATGACTTGACATCATATCCATTTGTTGTTGTTATTGTAAAACAGTTTTGTTCAAATAAGTGAGAAGTTTTGTTCAATAAGTGTCATGAATTAAAATGAAAGATAAAAAGAAACATTTTTTGTAATTTGGCATATTAATTTAGGACTAGTAAGAATTTAGATTATCCTGTGCATTCTTTGACAGACCCTAACCAAAGTTATGGAAAATTGAAAATCTAAAATTGTGTGTTATTCAGAACCAGATTAAAAAGGCATATAGAAGTTATTTTACATTTTATAATAAAACAGATTGGGACTAAATTTCAGCTGGTGAATATGATATGTACTGAATAAAAAATGATATGTATTGACCAATGAAATCAACTGTAGAACCTCGAAAATTATTGGTTTATCTTTTTATAAACCCTTAAAAATAAGAAAAATAAGAAGTATTGTCTGCTTATATATAGCTCGACTTCAAATGGTATTGCATAAAGTTGTTGAAACTCCTTTAGAAACAGTTTCACTTATAACAAAGTGCAAAATTTTAAATAAAAGGGCCTCTTATAAATAGATAATTATAAGTATAAAACTATGAAGTCAAGTTTATGTAGATCTTACCCTTGATTTTGTAAAGCAATTTTACATAGGTTCATAATTTTATGCAATATGGTCTGCTACATATTGTAGATAATCTGATCACAATATGGCAATATTGTCTGTTAATATCGCAATATGGATAAGAGGATATGTGAATGAGTGTAAGTTATAATAATGAAATTCAATTGGACAACGTTAACATGAAATACTATATTATGCGACACTCGTGCGATTCATACTTATTTTATTCAACCGAGTTTAAAATTTAAGTATTAAACTTCAAATTGAAATCTATATTCTATTATATCACATACCAACAAATAAAAGTTGTTTAAATTGAAAAAAGAATAATTTTTCAATTATGTGCTTATTGTGTAACGCTAACATATATGGAGTCTTAACTCTATGTTTTTATATGCAAATGATGTCATGTGCAATATCATTTTTACCGAGTTGCAAAAGCGGCACGGGTATGTGATAAATCACATTATTATATAATCTATAAATAGCTTTGAAATGCCTTTCCCTGATGGCTAACAAGAAACTTTTTGTTAAAAAAAAACAGGTCTATACCAGAGTATATTCACTGTTTTGTTTCCTAAAAATAGGTTTTCATAGTATAGAATTTCACTAGTTTTTCTTCTAAAAATAGATTTTCTGGAAATTTCCTGAAAGATACGAGACTATGATGCAACATCACGCCAAGTTTGTTGTACCATGTATATATTATTCTGAAAAAAATAAAATTGGATGACTCTTAAATAAGAGTCACATTAGTCTTTATATTTTAAAGAACACTAAAAATAAGCTTGCTAATGCACTCATTTAAAAGATAGGGCCAATTTATGGAAAAATTAGACAAGCTAAAAATGTCAATTTCCGTTGTAATAAGCCATATAAAAGCTATTTATAAATTATATTATAAAACAGATATGTACTTTTTAGCTGGTGAATACAATGTGATATATACTGATAAATTAATATTGACCTTGGCTATCGCCTCGGTCAATACTAATTTTTTCAGTACATATGACACTATATTCACCAGCTAAAAACAAAGTACATATTTGTATAATATGCAATAATGTCTGTATATATTGCAATATATCACAATATTAAATTTTTCATTGCAATACCCAGTCCAGATTAAATGAAAGATATGTTTAACAAATTTTAAACATAAAATTAAATTACAGTTTAATACATGTGAAAGCTGTGAATTTTCTATATTAATGTAATATTATTCAATATTTGAACTTTAAAATAATGTGGAAATCTGTTGATATTGAAAATTGTAATTCAGGTTTATTCCTATGCTATTGTTTTACAGAGTAAGCTAAATGAATTTTATATACATGTATCAATAGTAGGGCTGTAATTTTTACTGGATTAAAATTCAGAGCTTGACATTAATAAGGTTCCGATATAATTATTACATCTAAGATATCACTGGATCATGATTCAAACCCTAATATTAATCAAAATTCTAATAACTTAAATATTTGATAAAACCTTCTACAATTTTTCTTCAGAAAGTCAGACTTGAACACAATGCTTTAATAATGGCAGAAAACCACAGCTGAATTTGATTTTACACTGTAAGAAAATAATAATAACAAAGGTTAAAGGTTTTTCAATTTTCTTTATCATTTGAACCGTTTCCATTCCAAAATCATATTAAATGAAAATCTCTTAATTGATAATATTATAATTATACAAAAATTGAACACATTATTTATTATCATATGATTTTAAATGTTTATGAATTAGATTTTTTCATCACCATTCTGTTTATTCATAGAAATAGGCACTTGTTATCTTGTTTGCAATGTTTTATTCACATTTCTAAAGTAATCTTATCAATTTGCATAAAAATACTTGTGTGTCTGTTATCTTTAATTAATCTTATTAAGTTATAATTGGTAAAATAAGATAAAGGTATCCAGAGTTACGGACCCTATCATTATTAAAATGTTTTTATTGAATTTAGTAAGACTTACTAACACCTTAATACCAACCAGTCAAAAACAATGTTTTGCAAATTGCAAAAATTAACATCTTGTGTAATTGAATAAATTCTGGATTCCGATAGTGTTCTCTCAGTCAAAAATACTAATGCACTATACACCCTTTCAAAGAGGTATACAAAGCAGAAAACGGGGGTGGGGTGGGGTGGGAGGATTATCAGACAACTTTGTAGATTTACCAAATGTAGAATTTTTGATTCTATACATAATAAATCAGTTCCAGTGTTAAAATTTCAGTAAGAAAGTGTATAGACCTGGCTTATTATAACATACTCCTACTCAGCCATTATGGCCCCAGTAAATATCACATAGTCCAAATATTTTTATTTTTGATACAGTTTTAACTTTAAATGTGATATAATTATATAAAAACATTTCAAACATCTGTTCATAGCTAATACTTTACACTTTTTATGACATTGTTTTTCATAGCAATCAATATATTGCATTACAGGTTTACTATAATTTCACAATATATTGTGGTACATCATAACAAGGGTTTGATCATATTATTGCATTCAAAGATTAAGTCATTTAAAGATCAAGTGAAATTTCAAGTCAAGCTTTTCATAAATTTTAAGATGAAACATTTAAAAGGGGGAATTAATAATTTGTATTCTACAATAAAAACTTCAAAGCTAAAAAAAGGTAGAGCAATGTTTCTATAATATGGTATACTATCTAAAAATTTAATTTATTATTAGTGGAGAGGAACAAATATAATAAATACTAAAAATGAGAAACAGTTTGTGCCATGTCGGTACTGAATCAGCTAATTTCTCAAATATTTATTGTCATTTATAAAACAGGCTCTCTCAGAGAGCAACTTAAACCACAACAGCTCACTTTGAAAACACCATACCATGTGAAGAAAATGAATAACAAAGATTTAGTTCAAATTGTGCTCATTGCTTGTGCAAAAATTACCCAAACATTTCATATGAAATGTACAAAGGTCTTATTTATTTTTGCACTTCAGGTTTAATTCCTTATTCCTAACATTTCCATTTTATAAGACTGCAAGTGTATAATAAGTAATGTTCAGTCTAAGTTACAAATATTGTCATATTTAAGTTGCATTGTAAAATAACTATTTAATAGAGAAATAGAAATATCAACTTTGACAAGTAAATTATTTGAACTGTTTCAGAATGTTACTTGTATGTAATTTTTCCTCTTATTATATAAATCAAATAGATTTGTAAATTATGTTAACTTGACTTAGCACACATTTTACAACTTTTGTTCCAACATATCATTCATTTGCAAGTGCAAAACTCATCCAAGTTGACATAGCCTAGTTTTGCACTCACTTGTTTTAAGAAAAGTCTTTGATTTTCAGCGCAAAACCCATGCTAACTAAAATAATTGCTTTTAAACCATTAAAAATTTATTCCACTTGAAAATGACTTATCATGTAAGTTTCAAGGCCTTTAGCATGATACAGAAATAATAGAATATTTAAAAGATATCAGCAGGGTAAAAAATAAGACAGTTTTTTCACCCTCCTGTAAAATTTCAAAAAATGGTGTTAGCTGAGTTTTGCGCTGAGCCATCGATATGTGTCGCGTTAAATTACCTTTCTTGTCGGTGCAATAATCGCCGATTTAACATTTTTATTACATGCTTTTCGGTGGTTTATAGAAATATATCAGTGATTTAAAACTGGTAATTTCACTGTTTGAAACAGTGAAATTACCACTTTGATAATTTCACTGTTTTGAATTTAAGCCCCTTACCTTGTTTTCAGTGAAATACCAGCGTGCACAGAACTGGGTACCAACTTAATGACGTGACGTCATAAATGACGTCACGTTGTATTATTATTTGGCGCGCTTTTCATTCAGTATTAGGTTTAATGTCTTTTTAAAACGTTTCTTTGCATATAATAAAAAGAAAATTTGTTTAGTTTAGTGTAAGATCGAAATATATTTCACCTTGTGAACACCAAAAGTTCATATTTCACTCGTGGCTGCGCCACTCGTGAAATATACCTTTTGGTGCTCACTCGGTGAAATATATTCCGATCTTACACTGAACTAAACAAATATCCTCTATATACTCTGGCATCGTCGTCGTTTCAACTTCAATTTCTTTCGTCAAGCTCGTTTAAAACAAATGAGTCATCCATGATCTGAAATGCAGTAGTTGTAGAATTAGAACTGTATAGAAACTAAAAGTTTTAAAAAGGTGTCGTATTTGTTTCTATAACCATCTCTGCAACTATTTTAACATAGGGTCAAGAAAATTAATGTTCAAAGCAGACTTACACCGTTATCAGGGCAAAATAGTTCAAACCTGCCGCCAGTTATTTAAAATTACTTGCCGAAACTTGAATACGTCATAATTCAATAAAGTAATACATTTTTTAGTGTTAAAAAATTGCTGAGAAGTTAATTTCCAAACTATCTAGACGATATAAACGCAAATAAGCTCGCAAGCAACAGTACAATGACCTCGCAAGCAACCGGACGAATTGTTTTTTCAGATTTAGCAAGCAACCGTACAAAGAGTAAACTACCCCAGTGCCAGTTCTATTGTCAATATTTTCTTAACCGATGTGTACAAAACGGGTATTTCTTTTTTATTTGGTGCTAGAATAATAGATCTTCAAAAGAATTAAGTGGATTTGGTCGTACATATTACATGGTAAGCTTTAAAAATCGTTGTTTGATGTCAACACAAAAGGGCATTTCTGGAAAATTGTGGTGAGAAATCGCATTTGTTAACGGAAAAAGATATGTTTACTGCAGTATATAGGCTGAAAAAAGTTTATTTCATCTAACTCTTACTTACAAAAGTAGAATTTATTCTCTGGTTATTCTGTATTGAAATATTGTACCTGTTTTTCTCTCTACGGTGGCGTTTTCCGTGTACAGCTCGCTCGCAAGCGGAAGTTACAGTGGACGATGGAGTGTACGCTGATGTATATGAAATTCAACTGGAAATCATACACAAAAGTTTATGTAAACTTAAGATTCCCTCATTAAAATTAATACTTTTACTTCGTATATGTCCTTATTTGTATAAGACGCTTGTGGAAAAAGATAATTCTTTATATTCTTGTAAATATCTTTATATTATTTAATTACCAATACATTATACTGTTGTATATTTTGTACTAAACATTGGTAAGTTTTTTTTTACGTTTATAGCCTGTAGACGAGTTTGACTTTATAATTATGTTAAGAATTTCCATTGCGGCTTATAAATCTATTTCTATACAACAACAGATAAAACGTTTTTACCGTCACGTATAATATTCTTGTACTTCGAGAAAAACACCAATTCTCTTGTTTTGACTTGCGGGGAATTATTGTAGATTGTTATAGCTGCTGATCTAATGATGTGTCAGACGCACGGAATATTCAATTAAAGTTTCTCTTGTAGGTGTGTATGGCATAAATCCGAAAATATATATGATTTACTACGTTGATATATGTGGGAGAGAGAGTTCCATTCATAGGATCGGTTATTGTAGCTGTCATATTGTTTTTCTACGAGATGAATAGATATACACGGATTCTTTAAAATATTCTTTGACGTATAGACATGCCTTGAACAAATCTGATAATTAAAATTCGTATAATAAGTATATCACAAATATATGAAAGACGATTTTGTGTTAAAAACATATTATCTAGTCACTGATATATAGAATTATTATTATAGATGAACTGAAATTAACTACATGTATATCTAGCTGTATTTAACAGAAGAAGTGTGCATATCGCACATCGTGCATTGCAATCTTGGCATTCCTGGAAATATAAGTGTTTGTTGTTGTTGTTTACACTCTTGTTTATAGTGGCCTTGTCTTTGTCAAAGGTCATGTTTCCTTTACTGGGCTTACATACAGGGGCATTTTGTCAGTTTACACCAGTTTGACACGTCTTGTTATCATTTTAGAAATATGGTAGTACACAGCACCGAGGGCCAAATAGCAGTACAGTTACCTATAAAATAGTGAATAGACCAACGCCTGATAATCATACTTGTATTTGATAATTTGAAAATTAAATCATAAATGCACATTCATGGTGATTATACATTCAGTGAGTTTTTTTGTAAAATAACATACCAGAAAATTCAAAAGTTTTATTTTTGTTATTTTTTTTGTTTTGTTTTGAGATAAATTCCCGTATGAATATTAACATGAACTCCAAAGTGTCACAATGTAACAGATTTGTGATGTTTTAGTTACTTAACATCTAAATTTGAAGAAAATATAGTTCAAACAACTAAAATTTTGACAATATTATGTATGCAAACTGTGTAAGAACAGTTACATGTAAATGTTTATCATTATGCCATGGTTCTTGAAAAAGTTTTTCTTATCAATATAAATAATATCACAGAATAGAACAGACTTTCATCCTCAAATGCGAACTTATATAAAAACTTAATACATATTTAAATGCATTTGCTATGAACATCTATTTGACTTAAATTCCTTTTGTTCTTGTGATAACTTTTGTTACTGCCAGTTAGTGTCTTGTAGGCTTAGGGCCATTATTTTGCAAAAGGAATGCATTCAATTACCATTACTTTGGGGTTTAGTGCAGTATCAGTACCAGTACCATTACTTGATTTTGGGCAAGTAATGCAGTACATTACCATTACTTGGACCAAGTAATGCAGTATCATTACCATTATTTTTGAGCATGAGACAATTTCGTTTTGCAAAGCTGTTTTACAGCTTATATGTACAAAAAATCGAACTAATCATGATTGTACATTTGTATACATATATTATTAAATTTCTTAATATATGAGACACTTTCAAAAAGTTTTCAGTTGTAATATAGGCATATAAACATCAGAACAAAGTTACTACTACATGTATCTACCATATCACTAGGTTTCACAATGTCAGACTTTATTTGCCAATATTTTATAAAATGTCCGGTTATATCTAAACTGACACTGTATAATATTATATTGACCTTGAGATATGTCATCTATTATAATGAGATTGTAACGATCTTGGGTTAGTGTTCACTCAATATATTCAGGTCTATAATAATTGTTACACACCTCCTCTGTTGTTTGTGACAGGTCTATATTTTTCGGATAGACCTGTTAAAACAAAAGAAAGTCCGTTATGAGGTCTATCTTTTGCACGTGCACAGGTCTGTTCTAGTCAGACAGACCCGATCATGAAAAACACGTGAAAAAAATAGACCTAGCCTATGCGCAGACAAAGAAAACATGAAATGCAATCAAAAATTGAAAATGAAAATAAAATGTAAACGATTGTCATAATATTCCTGTCTTACAAAATCTGGATACATTCTTTTAAACAAGATAATGTTCCCCTGAAAACATGCTACACTACAACGTTAAAGGTATAATCCAAAACTTGCTTATAATGACATGCATATACAAGTACTTAAAGTGGATTGGTCTACATTGGGCACATCTCCCATTAGTTATTAAAATAGCGATAGAAACGATTCGGATATTATTAAAAGAAATCTTGAAAAAGAAATGTTAATGCAAAGTTATAAGTGATTTAGTATAACGATTTATATGATGAGCGATCATATTTTATTCTATAACATTTTATAATCGGATCATCTACAAATGTATCTCACACTTGCCAACAATTTACATATGTAAGTATTTCCTGGTCTGCTGGGTATCCGGACATTTGCCCCTCAGACAGTTGTTCCCTCGGAAGTTTTCTCCATTTTTGCAGTAGCGGACATTTGCCCCTTCATATCTTTGGAAGGGTTGGACGTTTGCTTCCCCGACCATGTTTTAAAAATGTTAAAATTAATTTTGAATTGTTTATCGCCTTTTGTCGAAATTCTAATTGTACTTAAATAAACAAAAACTGCGCAAATTTGTGAAAACAAATTAACATCCATAAACAAATAAAATAGAATACAAAATATTGATACACGAGATGACCTCTACAAGTAACAATTCGCCACAGCATAAAGGGGGCACTCGTCCGAGAGGAAAACTGTTCGGGGGAGGGGGCAAATGTCCTAGAATTTGCAATGTCTTATACGAAATACAATCAACATAATTATTCATTCTTTAACATACCTTCCATTACAGACCCATTCTCTTTATTATTGACAAATTGCACATTTACATTTTTATTATTTTTTTAAAGGGAAAAGCAGTGTTAAATGCAAGATATATATTATATTTAAGCAGAACGTTGATAGAAGCTTACCTGTAAATGAGCTGTGTTAAAAAATAATCTTTGTGCATTACATCAAATGTTTCAGATCAGCCATTACTCAAGCAATTACTTTGACGGTGTGTAAGTTGGATATCGGCCTCGTACATCGATCTTTCTGTTTAGGAAAGACCTGGTCACGAATTTCATGAAACACCTCGAGCGCTACGCGCTCTCGGTGTCACATGAAATTCGTGACCAGGTCTTTCCTAAACAGAAAGACCTCGTACTCGGTCGATATCCTATACATATTTAATTGTAAAATTGGTGAACTTAATCCCAATTCTATACTGAACAATGTACATGCCTGCTTGTACAATAAATGCTTCAATTGATACTAATGTTATAAAACAGTGCAGACATATAAGTGAGAGGGGACATTGAATTTTCATGATTTTATATTTTATTTAACCGATTAAGGCCATCACAATTTTATCTTGTGTTCTTTGGATCATCCATGATACCATATATGACGCACTAGGTTTGGTGAAGTAATGCAAAGTTATGCAAAGTAATGCATAGTAATGCACCTTCATTTCCTGACGTTTGCATCCCAGTACCATTACAAGTAATGCAAATGGGCATGCGGTATCATTACATTGCATTACTCTCAAGAAAAGTAATGCATTCCTATTGCATCACCATTACCAGTATCATTACCCTAAGCCTGGTGTCTTGTGCTAAGTTACGGCACTTTTAGCGTATTTTATTCGTCAATACGTGTGTTAATTATTATGAAGCGTAGTACGCTTATCATTTGCACAAAAATAGTAAAATGTTGGTTTTGGGTGTATTTCATGTCAAGAGAATTTTTTCTCAATCTTTTGTGCTTTTTTCATTTTATAGAATATTTTGCTAACGTTGAAAAAAGGCTTGAAGTAGAGAATTGACTTACAGGATAAAATACATATATAGTGAAAGTGTCTGACAAGTGCTTATTAAAGGACAGCACATTTCTACAAAATATAAATACATAAATTCAATGCCGCCAGATTTTAGCTCCATCATTGATCGATTTAATTCTTAACTGAACAATTGGTGAATATAGTTCAAAATGAATTCCCGTAATGTACAGAACCGTATTAAAGAAAACGTTGGTATGAGAAGAGGTTTTTTTGTCTTTATTTTTTTTTTTCGGAGGGTATTTTCGTTTTTGAAACTTGTTTTTAACCAGTCAATGTCTTTCCTTTTAATGTATTTAAAGCATTTTAATGTCAAAACGAATGTGAGTTGCAGTTGACCGGGAACTATAACAGACAAAAAGTAACCCAAATTGTTGAATCCTCGTCATGGTGATATACCTTTTTTTATCATTAACGTCGTTATCTCATCAATTATTACCAATTATTAAATTAGCTTCCCATCTGATCAAAGATTGTTGCCAACCAATGATAGACGAGTCAAAAGACAATTTCCGTCAATAGACGTTCTATTGATCGATGGTTCTACTGAATAATGTCGGTTCTTTTTCGGTTATAAATAAAAGTGAAATTAAAAACTATCGGGATTTAATTTATCATAAATCACATCATTTTGCATTTTGTACGTATAATGTTATATATTTTAGTGTTTTTAATACAATATCATTCATAAAAATAACCAATTTTTTTAAATAAAATAATTATCTTGTATTTTTATTACCTCCCTTTATTTTTACATTGTAAATAATCAGTCTGTTCGGGTAATAAATATAGTAAAAATATAAACATAAAATGTCATAACATATAAAGAGATTTTTATCTACCCTGTATCTATACATGATCTTAATAAAATGGATAATTTTGAAACAGCTTTGTTCATCTTTATAATTCTATGTCATTATTTTCATGGTGTTTAATTACGTTACTGTATCAGTCTAAATGGACAAATTGACCCTGTTTACTGGCGTATAAGGAATTGTTTGCAATGCGTAACATTTTTAAAGCGCAACATGTATTTGAACTCTCCTGTATATACACATGTATTTACTCACTGTGTATCACTTATATGACATACAAGATACACATGTTTTGTATTGCCTGATGAGCGCAAATCACCCTTGTTTTTTTTTTTTTCATTAGATTGATAACCGATCTAGATTTCATCCAGTTTAATTCATATTTTGTGTCGAAGCCTTATAGAATATTCATACAATCAGTTAAATATTATCTTGTCTGATTCATTTAACCAAGGTTGATTTTTTTTCTCACTTGGCCAGGCAGTCTTTGGATAGTATAAAAATAACACATGTGTTTGTGGGTAACAGTAAAAATATCATCCCGAGGAAAATACTGTTACCCGAGGCGTAGTAATAAACAGTACAAAATTCTTAGTCACGTGGTAGACTTGCATTAGCAGTAACAATAACTTCCAGAGGCCTATGGGAAATTAAAATTACGAAAAAAGTGAGGGGTAATAATTTTAATTTCTGATCAAGCAACGCCTCGGGTAACAGTATTTTCTTCGGGGTTACATACAAACTCATGTGTTATTTATATATTAACGCAGTTCTTAATATCATTCAAAATATTTTTAATTAACATCCTGATTTATGAATTAAAACATTATTTAATTTTTTCAGTCTTCCCGTAAAAAAGTATATATGCCTGGGCAGCTTATGCAGACGACAGTGTAAGTGTTTTAGGCCTCGTCTACACCTATTCAAGTCTTGAACGCAAGTATCATATTCACTTGTATTGCAAAGTGTAGACACCCTACTTGAATGAGTTTTAAAGAGAAATTACGCGACATCAAAAAAGATAATTCCTTGCAAGAAAATTAAAACTCGTTCTATTTTTCTACAAGTTTTTGGCTGTCAAGACACTGATAACACAAAGCATGTGCCCCGAAGGTGTGATAGTGTTTTTTTATGATTATATTCTGACTTTTTTGTTACTGATTCAGTGTTCATGACCTGTAATTTAAGTAAATGTATACAATATCTTTCTTGGTCAGAGGAACAGATCAATACATTGATACATAGAAGAGCAAAGCAAACATGTTTTTCAAGTAGAGTCAAAATAGATTTTAAATTATCTTGTTCATTTAGTGATTAATTTTCATCAAATAAAGAATTTGCATCAATTTATCAGCTCAAACAATATTTTTCCCACATTTTCCATTTTTTTAAGAATGTACACATTTAGCTTCTTGCATCATTTTCCCCGCTTTTTTATTCACGCATTCAAGACAAAGGTATAAATCATTGGCAATCTTAATTAGACATTTCAGTAAAAAATTGTGCCTGATGAAATGTTGAAAGGGCCATCTAAATGTGACATGTAAGAAACTTGAATAGGTGTAAACGCAGCCTTACGTTTACTCTCTGAACCTCTCTGAGACAAGTCAAAAGATAGATGTATTATCTATTATCACTGAGTACACTATTGAAATTTATTATATCTATATTTAATTAAAAATCATAACATAGCGGGCTACTATTGGTCATCGGTCACTATTTATTTCTATTTGTATATTACTTTAATTTTATTGTTTTTACAATGCAATAAAATTCTACATAAAATAAAGTAACTTTACATAAAAATTAGATGATTTTATAATTTTTATTACGTCCCTTTATATCACAAATGCGGCAAACTCCGCGCACCGCGGCCAGTAACTCTCTAATCCTGTAGGGGAGATCACTGCAACGAGGAGCACTACACTTAATACGGTATTCCGGTATAAACTGGACAATGCGCTTGAATGATCTTTTCACCCGCCGGAATTAACTTTTAAAGGTCAAATTAAACTTTTCTCACAGATTAATGTATGATAATGAATGAAAAATGTAAGAATCGTTGAAAAAATGATCATGATTTCTGAAAGCGTCTAGACCTGTATTTAGTTAAATCCATAGGCACTCGGTTCCACAACCTTGTATGATTTTAATTTCTTTTAATTTTTTATAGTTTGTATATGAAATACTACTTGTAGGTCATAGGTCAAAAATCAGGGTCACAGTGACGCTAAATGGAAAATTATTGACAAGTTGTATAAATGGCAATTTTACAAGCTGGTGAATTAGGGGCATCCTTATACTATAGCACATGTCTAGTTAATTAGGGAAATTCATATAAATGGTGTAATCTGATTGGTTATTTATCTCGTGGCCACGACTTAGTAACTCGTTACCACGACATAGTATCTTGTGGCCACGACATAGTATCTCGTGACCACGACTGAGCTATCTCGTGGTCACGACTTAGTAACTCGTGTCCAAGACAAAGTATCTCGTGGTCACGACATTGTATCTCGTGCGCACGACTAAGTAACTCGTGACCACGACATAGTATCTCGTGGCCACGACTTAGCTATCTCGTGACCACGACTTAGTAACTCGTGGCCACGGCATAGTATCTCGTGCGCACGAGATAAATAAAAACACACACATGTCACCTTTCTGCCACCGTATAACCGTGACCCCGCTTTTAATATGTAGACGGTTCATTATACAAATGTCGATCGTCCAATATAAACTGGACAATTTGTATGCCATAACTTCATAAATGGTATATAGATGTCAAGATGCCTACTCACTTCTCTCATACCGGTCGCAGAGAAAGCACAGGACAGACGAATTGACAGCTTACCAACTCGATTACAAGTAGAGAAACTGATAGCGAACAGCATGGATCCTGATCAGACTGCGCGGAAGCGCAGGCTTGTCTGGGTCCATGCTGGTCGCAAACGCACTATGTTGGTTTTGTCGTGACGCGGCTCATTTTATGATAGTGGTTTGTATAAATATTTCACACGTGCCGAGTTCGGACGTACGTATCTAACCTTGCGGCAATAAGTATTTGTTATTGCAATAAGTCAGGAATTTTCCCCCTCACAGCTTGGTTTTTCAAATAAATTCCCAAGAGTATCAATATCAAATTATAGTTCCTTTTCTGATAACATTCTCGTTTCAAACAATTGATATAATAACTAGTTTTGACAACGACACATGATTTGTTGAGCTGATACATTGTATAACAGACTAAACTATACTGTGCTCCTCTTAGTTCACGGTACTTAACACTTTAAAACAGTAAAGAACACAAACAATAAATTTACACTACAAAAACTGTCATAAAAACTGTATCATTTAGTCATTTTTTGCTATATGGCACAAGGAAAAAACAATATATTCCAATCAAAATTAGTTTTATTTGCAGATGTAAAACCCGTTGTTGTCAGCCATTTTGAAAAACACTATGCATCATTTACCTCACGGTTAATGGTGTTTTATTTTAGTTTTTCAGTTGTTACAGTTAAAATTTCTTTCTTTAACTTATTTTTGCATAATTATAAAAAATTTGAAAGTATTTTACATTGTAACTCAAAATTTATTTTTTCAAACAAACAGGAACATTAAGGAAAATGATGATTGTTTCCAGACGTATGCAACAAATTTAATGGAAACTTTTGTTGTTTTTTGCAGAAGTTTGTAAAATGTTGTTCATTTTATGTATTTACTTGCAACAAAAGCTTTGTTGTTAAGTTGTTTGAATAAAATATGTAAATTCTGACCAATTATAACAATGGTCACATGAAAATATGCCATTACCGTGAGATAAATGATGACGCGGAATTACTGATGTTGAGTATACTAGAAGGAAGAATTAATTAATGATCCATTTTCTTTTATTTACATTAACATTTTCTTTTAGTTTAGATTGTTTATCAAACATTAGGTTTTGTTTGTCTGTATTAAAAGATTGCGCCGACTGGTCATTATGTCAGCGGTCTGTCCACCTGACAGTCTTTCCTAGATAACTCACCAAAAATACCAATTTCTCCGCAAGTGACCGACTACAAATCTTAAATTTTAAAACAGCAATGAAAGACAATGACCATCCTACACTTGCATTAACAGTAAGAATAACTCCAAGAGGCATATGGGAAATTAGCATTACGGAAAAAGTGATGGGTAATAATAATAATTGTCATGGAGACATTTCGCCCCGCACATGGATCGACCCAGCGATCCGAGGATTACAATTTCATGTGTATAAAGCTATATATATCTGATGTATGTGTGTACAAAATTATCGTTTGTATTTGGAAAAAAGGATATATTTGCAAAAATATGTATATACATGTATATTTCCTAAAGAGAGAAAGACGTGTGTATTACTTATAAAACAGCAGCACGATATTTTGTTCCGGTGTCGCGTAATTATCACACGAGCGTGACAGAGTCCACGGCTTTTACATGTATGTTTTTTTTTTCTTAGCAACACTGTATTTTCAATTAAATTTTCTCTTGCAAAACTGTTTATGAGATGAATCCGGAAATATATTTGATGAAGTATATATAAATATGTGGGAGAGAATTCGATTCAATTTACGAGCTGTCTCATTGTTTTCTCTGTCAGACGAAACTATATGTCTGGAGAACAGAACAGAACAAAGATTTGATATTTAGGGTTTGTATAATAGATAGGTATAACTAAAACATACACAATAATTTTAGCAATCAGATATAGAGTCATATTGGGTTAACAACATTGTTTTCATGTTATTGATTTACGATAATATTTTATAATATGTACTACAATTAGTTATATAGCTAATAATCATATGCATATAAATGCCATTTGGTAAGGCTAATATACCCTTGTCTTTTATTACATTGTACATGTATCTTTCAGACAGTAACTACCTATATGAATGATGTAGTAGCTTCAAACGGACATTATTGCGGTCTCCCCCCGGTGGATTACATATAAACCATTGTCACCTACAATGTATTTCTTTTACATGTTTACATATTTGATTTGCTCATGTTTTTGTATACTATACAAACTGAGTGTTATTGTAAATAAAATTAAAATTGAAATCAAACTTTAATCTGGTTTTCATTTTTTCCCTCATACTGTACTTATGTACCTGAGAGATCAAAGAGAATGTTATGTTCCGTTCAGCTATAGTTCAAAGAGAATAGTGCATATTTTGCATAATAATGTGTTTTCAAAATTAATATAATACAAACGTAATCAATTTAGTGTTATAGAATTCATCATAATTTATTTTTTGTCTGAACACGCTGTATGTTATAGTTTACATACAGAATGAATGACATTCATATTTGATCATTTGAAGGTTGAATGATAAATGAGCCGCGTCACGACAAAACCAACATAGTGCGTTTGCGACCAGCATGGATCCAGACCAGCCTGCGCATCCGCGCAGTCTGATCAGGATCCATGCTGTTCGCTATCAGTTTCTCTACTTGTAAAAGGGTTGGTAAGCGAACAGCATAAGATCCTGATCAGACTGCGCGGATGCGCAGGCTGGTCTGGATCCATGCTGGTCGCAAACGCACTATGTTGGTTTTGTCATGACGCGGCCCAAATATCTCCACATTGGTGTTAAAACATTCAGTGAAATATTATCAAAACATTCATATATCTCAAATAATCTTATAATTAGTCTGCTTTCAGATGAATTCCCGCGAGAATTCATATCAGCTCTAACATTTTACAATTTACTGATATGTGATGTTTTCGTTACCAAACAGCTAATTTAATAATCATTATTATGACAAAGTGAATGATTTATTGACCTAATTTATGTTTCTGATAAAACTGACTGAAGAAGGGAATAATAAAACAATTTGCAAGTTCTGCTTTAAGTCAATTGAAAATAAAGCAAAACAATGTTAAATAATTAAAGTATCCCGCATGTTTAGATCTCATTTTGGAGTCTTTCAAATTGACATGTTTATTATTCATTTGTTCTTGTTTTAGTTTATTTTGATACTGAAACATGTTTTGAACTGTATCATAATGTATCTTTGCTATAAAAACCTTTTAAGCCTTAGACCATTATAATTATGCATCATACGGGCTTGGTGAACTGATTCTGACTGGTATGTATACCAAACACGTGACACATAATATAGAACAAATCATTTTATTGTGTGTGTGTGTGTTTTTGTTTGGTTTTTTTTTTTCGATTATTTTATTTAATTTTTTTTCATTAACGGTAGCTTTAGCTTTAGTAATTTGACCCCATTCTTTATCATTCCGCAAAGATATATGAAGGAAAAGCTCATACGACTGTATATATACTCGTTTATTTTATGTTTATCAGACATATTGTTACTTTTGTGACGTGGCTTCTAATAAAAAATGATTGTTGTTGCTGTTGTTGTTGTTATTTTTGGGGCCCAAGTATCGTCTATTTTCTACAAAATATGTTTCATATGATATTGTTTGAATGACCTTAGCTTGTCCAACTTTTTATGAAGTTAAAATAGCTCTATGTATAGGTTAGTGTTTAATAATACGGATTAACAAAAATAATTGGTCAAGCCTGCCGCAGGCAGGCGACCAAATATTTTTGTTAATGCGTATTATTAAACATTAACCTATTTAATGATCAACATTATTTTTTCAACCAAAAACAAGGCATTTCTCTAAATCACTGATAGCTCCGCCCTTTTGTCTACACCTTGTCAAGTTTCTAGTTAAACTAAATAAATGGCCTTTCAACATATTATCAGGCATATTTTTTACTGAAATGTAACAGAATTTATACATTTATGTATGGGTAAGACTATCATGTTTCTATAAAATATGTGCAAAAAAACAGGGAGGAAAATTATGCAATTAGGTAAAAACAATGGAGTTAATGAAATGTGTTCATCCTTTTAAAAAATATGGAAAACGTGAGAAAAATACATTAGAGATTATTAATTGATACAAATTCGTTATTAGCTTCAAGTTACTCACTTAAACATTTAAAATCCCTATTGATTTACTCATTTGAAAAACAGTTCATTTTTTATTTTTCTGTGTATCAATTTAGGTTTACAGGTGGAGGGGTCCATTTACAATGAGTTTTCCAGCCAAAAAATGTAATCATTGTATTCTTAATATCAATGATTGTTAATGCAGTTCATTCCTATCAAGTGAAAAAAAAAATGTTTTGGAAAATATAAAGTTTAAAACAGTCAGCAATTTATAACAGACATTTTTCTTAGAGTTAAAAGGATATAAAAAAGTTACTATGTAATCATTTGTCTCTGCGTGCCCAACATGTATTATCTATGTAATAAATCAATTGATTGTATCCTCACATTTAGAAACACCTGACCTCGACTAATTTTTTTATGTTGGCATTGTTTTGCTAACCTTGACATTTTACAATTCAGAGTGTAAACCATACCTCTAACTCCTCCCTAATATAATGCATTATTGAAATTTGTTAGACTGCGGTTAGACGACAGATTAAGTGAATTTTATTTAGTTAGTACACATTAACCAAAGTTAGACTAAGCAGAAATTTGAAAAATACTACAATGTGATTGGTCAAAAAATAATGTTGATCATTAACTCATTTTTGTACGCTTAATGTCAGATACTAAATCCCTGTTTGTTTATGTCAAACCTATTAACTGCTTCTCTTGGTGTTTTACCAGATGTTATTGTTATAAGTGCATTTAAATACTGTGTTATTTGAAAAACTCTATTTGATCATTATTGAAAGCCATTAATGCCTCAGAAACATTAATTGCATTTTAAGGTCTTGTTATACATTCCAAACAAACTTATTGGCCAATTACCTGTCTGTTATTTTAATTTTTAGCGATTTAGTTTTTTGTATGTATCTTAAACCATTATTGTGTTTGCCCTTTCTTAATTCGTTTTTGAGGCATTTTTAAATCTAATATTATGTATTCCCATCTTTTTTTATTTTTTACATATTGTAAGTATGTATTCCCATCTGATCATAGATTGTTGCCAACCAATGATAGACGAGTCAAAAGACAATTTCCGTCAATAGACGTTCTATTCATCGATGGTTCTACTGAAGAATTTAGGGCTTATTTTGAATTTAAATGAAGTATAAATCATTATACAGTTGGCTTTTATTGGTAAGTATTCAAATTAATTTTTCAGTTTTTATACTTTAAAATATTTTATTGTACATAAATTTCAAAAAAGTATACAAATTGTTCGCCGGTCTTTCGTAAAAATCATCACTTTAACTTTTTTATTACCTCCCTTTTATTACAATGTTGTAATCTACGGCTAAACTCCTCAACCATAATCAAGTGTGATAAACTTGGCTTGAATTTTATTTAAGTGGGTATAGGTCTACAAAGAACACGTTTCCGTATAGAGTCTTAATCCCAAGTGAGCAGTTGATATCTATGGCATAGTTTAAGATTTTTTGTAGTAGCAGTTCATGATTTTCTGTTTAAAATGCTTTACTAGTTATATTTCGTTAACATCTTTGTTGGCGCCTTGATCGTCGTGCAATGCTGGTCGGGTAGGTCGGTAGGTAGGTAATAAAGGACTTTTATTAGCAAATTTTAAGGACATAAAATTTTGTAAGTTTTTTTCGACTACCCATTGTGACCGACTACCCGCCGTGATTTATATATTTTGTTATCTATAACACAAACACTTATAAATTCATTAAAAGTCTACCGACAAAACGTCTTTTTTTAAATAGATATATCTGCTGTGTATATAAAAGATATATATATCTATTTTTCAACAAATAAATTAGCCTTAGTATTGCAAGAATAACTCATTTACATGAATGGATTTCACTTTAAAATGTAAGAAAAAGTCACTTACATGAATGGGGTTTAATTTACAAGCAAGAATAAGCGGATATTCCTTCAATAAAATTAATAATAACGTTAAAGTTTATGGCTAAATACGTCTTTAAGTTCTAGGACTCTTGCGTTAATTTTTGAATATTTTCTTAATTACGGCAATCGTTCATTTCCATAATTTGAGCATAAGAGTTTTGAATTATTGTGCTAAACGCGTGTTTTTTGTGATATTGAAGAATCATGGTAACACGCACTCGGCGCAGAACATACCAAAGCTTTTGAAGCTAAGTTGTACTTCTAGTTTATTCATTAGGTTTTGTCAGTATTTCCATATAATTATTCAAGAAACATGTTTAATTATATTAAGTGAAATTATGTCCAAAGTATATGTCATTCAGCTGAATTATCAGGTTTTGAACAACAGTGGTCATAGCGATAAATAAAGGAATATGTCGTCCGTTGAAAAACTGAAATTTTGTGCGATCGTTAAATTTTGCCAATAGAATGGTCATACCCCTTCAGCTACATACTGTAACGTGTACCGACCGAATATATAACAAATATATAATAATTTAATATTTGGGCTACCTGCTGTTTGATTAGGTACAAATGATTCTGAAATTATCATATAATAAACAATCAGCTTAAATTAATACTACAGGTTTGCACAAATAAGCTCTAAAATACCCAATATGATTTAATACAGAAATTTTTTATATAACTTACTGTGCATAATTATAATAAAGAACGGTGACATGTGAACATTAATACTAAAAATCATTTTGTTTTTATCAACATTATAAGTCATTGCAGAGTGACTGGCTACCTGACAATTCTTTCAGAGTGTGGAATGAGATCGCTTTCCTTCCCGCTTCTTCTCCACAAACGAAATTTGATTATAGTTACATGTTTCAGACACCTAGAGTAGTAGAGCGGATACTTTCATAAAGAATGACGATTTTTAGATTTTTTGTCTATTTTGTGACGCCATTTCTTGTTAGCGTGTACCGGGTCGCATACCCCTAGCCATGTTTAGCTTTCACAGAATCTCTATTTGTTAACATACTGCATTTATTTGTTTACTGTATATAGAGAACATGTTCCGATATTTGTTTCTTGTAAAATTGTTTACGTAGAAAAAAGATCTGAACTGCAGAGTTGCAGTTCTATTACTTTTTTAAAATACCACGTACGTACCCTTCATTTTTATATCTTTTCTATCAATTTCTGTCTAACGGGAATTCTATAAAAGATAAGATTGGATTAATGCAGTGAGGGAGGTTTTCATGTCAGATAAAAGCCAATTCTCCAGTTTACAGATATGATCTGAGTGTAGGCGAAATTTTCATGTTGTCTAGCTAATAAAATCAAGAGCAATCTGATCAGTATGTACAAAGATAATGACAGTTAACATGTCTTACTTGTAGAAACAAATGCAAGGTCAGAATGATCAAATATTTTCATATTGATAGGGTACATAGTAATTCCATTCGAAAGGTGCAAAGGCATTACAAATTGATAAGCTAGGTTTGTAAGATTAAGCCTTATATAATATGTATTAAAAGAATGGTAGTTCTGTAACTGATAAATTACACTCTTTCAAATTAAGAATACTTTTTTAAAGAAATCATTAAATGTAAGACATAATTTAAAGCAATCATGAAACATTAGCTTATAAAAGACCAGTCACGATTTATACTATTTTGTTACAGGAAAACATGGCCGAACGTATGCTATTTAATTATTTGCTATGATAATTTATATTAGCCATCCAACATTCAGATTTAAGATGAATCAGATAAAGCTTATGACTGTTTAAGTCCAAATGAACAAAAACACAAGCTAAAAAGAACCTAAAGACACCATGCAAATAAAAGCAGTTTTACCTCGTCCGAATGTATTTAAAGATATTTCTTGTTAATGGTTACTTATTTAGAATGCTCACTTAAGGTGACAAAAGAGAGAACGTTTACTGTTTAATGTAAAAAATGGTTATTTACGTATCTCGAATACACGTAAAGGTAGCAAAAGAGGACACGTGTGTTATTGTTTAATTGTAACTTATCCCGAATACATCTTTAAAGTGGTGAAAGTGGGCTGTGTGTCATTTAATGAAGGTTACTTACCTCGTATACACTTTAAAAGTGTGGTGAAAGAGGACATGTGTGTCATTATGTAATGGTTGCTTACCAGAAATACACGTTAAAGGTGGCAAAAGAGGCCACATATTTCATTACAATATTTCTTCATATGTGACATATGTGTCATTTTGTAATGGTACAAAGGTGGCAAAAAATGCCACATGTTTCATTGTAATATTTCTTGCCCCTAAAGCGGAAATACGCTAACATTTATTAAAACATTTAGTTGACTTATTTCCTGATTGTGGTTTTGTTGCCAAGTTTACAAAACAAATATTCAATTTAAATGATTTAATACTACAAAACTTTCTATAATATAGTTATAGTTAAAAGCAGGAAATGTCAATGTACCTGTTATTATCTAGGTGTAGACAAATATAATATTTTACTAGCATATTGATCATAATAGAATATAATTCTTCAAATATTGAATATTATTCATTAAGCACAATGAAATATGAATATGAGAAATTTAAAACATATTCACAGTCACTTTTGATTAAGAAATTCACTTTTGCTTTAGAATCTTTGGATCAAGATATGATGAGATAAGGTGTCGCAG
>NW_026861343.1:0-7801 GCF_026571515.1 Ruditapes philippinarum
ATCCCCTTTTTATATTTTCAAAAAAAAGAAAACATCACAAATATTCACTTCGAACGTGAAATATTGATTGAATATCAAGGCAATTTTTTTATTTTAACAGAAACGGCAAATACGTGAAAAACATAGTATGAAAATGCACGGTCAGTACGAAAATCGAAAAAAAAATATCATGTAGTATTCCTTGATCATGTAGTATTCGATACGCAGTTGGGTGCTAGATATGAGCGAATTTTACGATTATTTGCACCGGAAATTTTGTAAGCAGCCAGCTCGCATAGAGCGCAAGACTTGTAACCTCGACCTTGTTGGTTCTTTTCCCGGGCTGGCCAACTAAAATTACCGATTAGTCTTTCGGATGATACTTCAAATCGAGGTCCCGTGTATGGGTGCTAAAACAACTTGGCACGTTAAAGAAGGGGAAGCTTCTGGAATCGGGGCATCTTTCTATATCTGTAATTGCACTATCCTCAAAAATCTAAAATGATTTGTACTCTTCTGGCCATATGGACAACCGGTGGCGAGTATAAATAAACGCACACACAGTAAGCAGATGTCAAAGTTAAAATAAGTACGCAAGATTTAGTACATTTTACGATTTGTCAAACACTATTTACGCTTTGACATTGTGGCAAGTGATGTTTTACTCGCCAAGTCGCTTTATACTATGAAAAATTCTCAGTAATTATCATAAAATAAGAATACAAATAATTGATTAAGCTCATATTGGCCTTGCTGTTTGGCTGAAGACAGCTAGCCGTTTTGGCAAGAGAAGTTAGGCTTTTTATATCATTGCTTTGCTGTAATGAAAATCTTAATCTGTAACGCTTCATTATAAATATTTCAATGAAATTAAATCTGACATTTTTCGAAAAACACAAGACATGAATTATACTCGTACATATGTAACGACGATACTGGTTAGATATCTGTAACCACTTTTATGCTCGTCCTAAAATGCGCAAGTCGAGTACGTCATTGTGATGTTCAAACGACCATAAATACAAACATACGCACAATAGTGTATCTATTTTAAGATAATTTTAAGAACTTTATTTTTCAAAACCAAAAAATTGAACAGATGTGTAAAGAAAATATCTGTTTAATTTATTGCAACAATAATATGAATGACCACTGCCTTTCTGGCGTTAAAATGGAAATAAAAACACGCATACGACTAGCAAATTTGATAAAAGCATAAACTATTTGTGTGAACTTCATCATGCAAATTAAAATCTATTTTAGCATTTGTGACCATGGCCCATTGATCCCTTCCTCAATATAAAGGAAGAATACCATGCAAGTTATCTACCTTTCAAATATGAAATACATTTGTCAATAAATAAAGGCTGTAAAGTGTAGAAATCTATTTTAGAACTGGTGACCTTGACCCAACTGAACCATAACTCAATCCAAAGGAGAAGACCTCAATTCCATGTTCCTACCAAATATAAAAGACATCTTTCAAAAGAATAATGTTAAAACACCTGTAAAAATGTTAAAGTCTATTTTTGGCATTGGTGACTTTGGCCTTTACCCACAGGACCCCCAACTAAACCCAAAGGAAGAGGACCTCCCTTGGCATGTTTGTATTAAACATGAAATAAATAATCTTAACAATAAAGGCTTAATGAGCAAAAATGTTATAAAAAATTCACACCAGTGACCTTGACACTAGAGACCCCTCACTCCATAAAAAAACACGGCCATTAATGGTATCCACCTACCAGATATGGAAGATATCATTAAATAAATCTACCGAAATAGGTTAACCATACAAGGTCCTATTTTCAAAATGAAAAAAAGGAATATAACTTGAGAAAATGGATGGCAATATCATGAATTTTTAAGTTAGTGTGGAAACTATGAAGCCATAAGTATAGACAGTACTTAAATAAATCCAACTTGCCGGTTTAAGTTAATGATATTCATTCTCAAACTGCTGAAAATGGCAATAACTTGATTAAAATTTATATAATAATTATGTTACTTGCCATGATCATGTTTATTGTATTGATTAATAAATGTGTAAATTATGAAGCCCTTTGTACTATTAGATTTTAGGAAAAATCCAACTTGCCGTTTTATTATTTTGATCGTTCCATTTTTTATAACATGACACCAATTTTAGTCTACCAGGCTCCTAGACTGCCAGCTTTAGGCTATTAGACTACAAAGTTAAGTGCCCTAAAGGTAAAGGCGTTTTTGTCCATAATCATGCATGTGTATGTGCTTTTGCATGACCTTTCATAGTGATTTTACTGTATTTTAAATTGTTTCCATATTTATAATATAAGTCACTAACTTTAAGCTACTAGGCTGCCGACTCTAAGCTGTTAGATTGCGAACTTCAGGTTGCAAAGCTGACATCGATAGGCTGTTAGGATGTTAGGCGGCCTCCTAAGGATACTAGGCTACCAACGTTAGGCTAACAGGGCGTTAGGCAATTTATTAAGGTCCAAGTCGTCAGCAATTTAGGCTTCCTCTTCCGACAGCGAGACAATTTGCCTCCTCAGTCAACAAGGCCATCGGACTGCCACCTCAGGCAGCCTTCTCTTCTTCCATTTTACAGACACATTTGTACTAAACTATTTACAGAACAATGCAAATTTTGCAGTTTCATACAAATAGTAGAAAATTGTTTAATTATCAATATGTATAAGATCAGCTAAAAATCAAACGCAAAACAATATACATTTATTTACAAGATGAGTATTATCACCGCCTAAATTGTAGCGCATTTCCATATATAATAAATTCACTCGCTTTCAAATTGAGTACTAGGCAGATTTAATTAATATGATACAACAATAAAACTTGAGTTCAACAAAAAATTACATCTTGCGACATTTAACGGTAGTGTTGCGACATTTAACGGTAAGGGAAATTCGTGCGACATTTAACGTTAACATTGCGACATTTAACGTCAAATGGTTTTGCGACATTTAGCGGCGGTTGCGACATTTAGCGTCAATGGTGCGACATTTAGCGGCAAGTGCGACATTTAGCGGCGTTGCGACATATAACGGCGCCACAACTTGCAATATGATAAACAATCTACTATAATGTTATGATAAGAAATCCATACTTATAATTATGAAATATAATTATGAAAGTTGGGTTTTCATTTCAGAATTATAAGGGGAAATATATGTACATTTATAAGCGAGATTGGTAAAATATAAGCTAAAAATCACAAATTTAATATGTTTTTTTTTTAATTATTTAATCATAGTTTATAAATATTAATTCAGCATAATTTTAATGATAAATTCAACAAAACAAAATCAGTGATCAGTGATCAATTCAGTCAGTCAAAACAACATAGCTTATAAACATGTTCTGATTGTTGATTAAATATTTTATGGACTTGTTTTATCTTTGACATCCCAATTAATGTTAACGGATACAGGTAATCCATGTTGACATTGTTGAAGTTTGAAGCTTCCACAATTGTTTCTGGTACTTCACTTTTATTATTTAACATGTGGCAGTTTGTTTGCCACATATATAAAGATTTTTTTCTGTTTGTTTTTATTTTTTATATACAGAGTCATTTTCTGTATAAAACACTAGTCTCGTTCCTAATGTATGTTTTGGCCATGCCCGAGTTGTATTGTCTTCCTCACTTGTTTATCATATGCGTGTTTGTTTTCCCGCATCATACCGGGTTTTTCTCTCATTTATGTTAACATATCCGAGTTTGTTGTCCATATTTTTAAACACGAAATATTTGTGTTTCTCATTTGTGTTGTTCCTCATATTCGAGTTAGTTTGTTTTCCACACATCACATTTCCCTCATTTGTGTTGCGAGGTCTGTGTTTGTTTCAACTCATATTTTTTCTCAATGGAGTTTTCCGTCATATTCAAGTTTATTTTCCACATACAATGTTTTCTCACACTTGTATGTTTGTGAAGTTTATATCCCCGCATCACATATTTTGTCCATTTGTGTTGTGTGCCATGTCCTCCAATTGCACTCCCCACATTTCCTCACATTTGTGTTACGTGATTTATTACATGTCCTCACATTTGCGGTGTCCGACATATACATGTGCCGCATTTCTCTTAAATTTTAGTAGTTTGTTAGTTTTTAGTCTGTTGCCCATACGCAAGTAACATCTTCTTTCATTAGTATTGTTCATCAATTTGAGAGCAAGTCCAGAACACATTGTTCTCATGACAGCTGTCAATATACAATAGTCTATTCTTTCTCAGCCTATGTGCCACCAGGCACGAAGAGGATAGGTAGGTTGTCTATTCTTTCAGAATTACTACAACACCGTTAGTGCTGATAAATACAATATAGTCTCTATACATCTGTTTATCACATAAAATGTTTATGATACTTCCTGTTTATCACAGAAAGCATTTATATACTTCCTCTTTTATCACAGAAAGCAATTAGACTTGCTGTTTAACACGAAAAGCAAATACACTTGCTGTTTAACACAGAAAGCACTTACACTTGCTGTTTAACACAGAAAGCACTTACACTTGCTGTTTATCGCATATGAATGTTTATATTATGCCCGTATCATTCAATGCTGTTTATACATAGATTCGTTTTTATACCCATTAGTCTCTGGTAGATTTCTTTTCCAAATCAACCGATGATATGGTCCCTTGTGCCGGATACCTCTCACTTAAGTTATACTGTTTATCACATGTGCGCCGACATGCAGTTTATCAAAGGATATACCCTGTTTATCCCTAATTAGCATTAGCACATCACATACTATTTGTCATTTTGTCATTAACGCATACTGTTATTCAAGTTATGTTTAAAACATGGTACCTCGAAAGCAGTTACATACTGTTTGTTATAAATAAACATGGTACCTCGAAAGCAGTTCCATACTGTGCTATAAATAGGCTGTCACGTCATCTATGAAGTATTGTCCACTGCATAATGACTACAGCAGCTTTGTGTCTTTTTCCAACACAATAATTTATCAACGTCTGCAAATTCAAATTGAACCATGATTTCCAACTACCAAGCGACGTCTTGTTGCGTTTGTGAAGTAACATCTTTCCGTTGCGGCTTTCATGAAGCCACCAATAGACATGATTGTGTAAATGATTTAGCGTTCATAACATAAATGCATAAAAAACAAATATCTAAACAAATGAGCAAAAGAAAGGAAAAAACAAAAATAAGATAAAGGGGGAAAAAAGGGAAAAAAACTTATGGGGATTTTGGTGGAGGTGGTGGGGTGTTTCCTCTCCAGCACCTGACCTTGGCTTGTGCGTTGTTTTGTCGTTTAGCCAGTGGGTGGAGAACATTTTCAATGTCTGCTGTGCCTTCATTCCTGCAAAAGAAACAATGATATTAATTTTCTATTTTTTTTATATATATTTGAATTCTCTCTTAAGTAATGAGGTTGATTATGATACATGACAAAGGCTATACAAACAAATATTTAATTGCTTGGAAAAAAAAAACACAAAGAAATAGCAATGATTAATAGCGAGTTGATGTAAAGCTGTTCAGTTTAAATTCAACAATTATATAAATTCATCTCAAGGCTGAAAAGTGAATAGCGCGCCTGACTGGTCATCTAAAGATTGCTGGCAACGTGGGTTCAAACCCTGTCATGGACAAACCGTTGTTTCCTTGCACAAGAAACTTTACACTCATTGCTTCATTAGTATTGCTTGGTTCCGAAAATTGATTCGAGTGTGTTAATCTTACAGCTTTCTTCACAATCGAACAAAAATGTTTTGTATAAACTTAGGTTATTCAAAGTTGTATTTATTTATTTTTGGTTCTGTTGAGTTAATATGCTCTGATTGTTTAATAAAGTAACGTTTGTAAAACCCTTGTGCCAAAATGACTCAAAAATAGCAATCAACATAAAGTAATTGAATAAGATTTGCTAAGTGTATAAGTCATGTAAATTTAAAGCTCCTTATTAAGTACACAATTTGTGACAAATCATTTCGACTTACTCTAACACCCACAGTTGGAATGGTGACAGCCCATTCATCCAGGTTGTACTTCCCTGGTACTTCCTGAGGCACCTTTGTCTGAACACCTCACTTCTGAGGAACTGCTCAACATAATAAGCCTTATCTACGTCACTTAAGTTGTTCATTGTTTTTGGATAAACAATTCCTTTATCTGGTCGAGGAAGTGCCTGAAAACAATTATTAGATTAAGTTATTCATCTTTAACCCTTATCAGGCTCAATATTCTAAATGGACTTGTCCATATTTTTATCTGGACAAAACCATTCAGCATTTTAGGGAAGATGTCTAAGTACTGACTAATTATTGAACAGTGCAGACCATGCTTAGATGGCACGAATATGTCGGCTGATCTTGGTTTGCACTGATTACATGGATAGAATCAGATGCCCCCAGCAGGATGAAGGTTAATTAATGCTGTGTACATGTTTCAAATGTAAATCGTCTGCTAGGTTAAATGAAAACATGTATTTTAAAAGGTGAATGAATTAAGGTTTCAGTCTAATTTGCTAAAAATAGTCATAATAATTATAATGTCCAAAATTGTTCAATTATTCAGTTACACAACGAATTAATTTTATTCTGAGGGAAATTAGACAGTGTGTGGGTTTTATCTTTTAATATGCTGTCCTGAAATGTTCAATCATAAAATTCCAAAAATGCATTTTATTTGGAGAAACACAATACGGATTTGCAACTAAGCGCCATGTTTTATTGTGTGAGTACCTATTTGAATTATTTAGTGACAATCTAAACAAATCAAGCAGCAATATAAAACTAAAATTTTTAAAACAAAATGACCTGAAATGTGACAGTAGGAATATATCATTGCAATAAGAAGTCTCGTGTAAATGCGATAAGAAATGGTAGAAAAAATAAGACTTTATACTTACTGGGTCTCTCTTTTGTAGCTTAGCAATTTTTGCGGCTATTTTAGTCTCATCTTCCACAGTGAGTTCTTCCTTAGGTTTCAATGGCTTTTTAGCTAAGCAAGAACAATTATTGTTATTACACAAGTACATTATTTACGTTTAACAGTTCAAATGTTATAATATTTTGTTAAAACGTACTAACAAAATATTCGTAGAATACAGTTTTTAATTGCATATGTCACATATTGATATCAATGTTTAAACATCACCTTATGTAAAAAAAATTCATTATAATATATACATGTATTAAAAGTCTTAAAGTAAAAGTATTGAAATTTTAAATTCATCAATTATGACAATTAATAAGCATTTGTATTTATTATAATATTATGTATCAATATGTATATCAGTACCTTTGGTCCTTGTGTGGTTTACATCACTTCTTGTCCTAAGACCTTCAGTTATCATGCCCTTGACCTTGTTTCTGCGACCTTCATTCTTTGCTATCTTGTCGTCTGCAACGGTCATCCTGCCGTCTGCAGCGGTCATCCTGCCGTCTGCAGCGGTCATCCTGACGTCTGCAGCGGTCATCCTTCCGTCTGAAGCGGTCATCCTTCCGTCTGCAGCGATCTTACTGATGTCTGCAGCGGTCTTGTTGACGTCTGCAGCGGTCATTCTGTCGTCTGTAACAATCATCTTGACGTCTGCAGCGGTCTTACTGTCGTCTGCAGCGGTTGAGATATTCACTGCGGGCTTATCTGATATATCTGTAACATCACCCTGTGCATGTAAGGAGGTGTTTCTTTGAGACCTATGACTAACGATCTCTATATCTGTTGGACCAGCTGTTTCACATCTTAATTCATCATTCGTTGCCTTCGACTCATCAACTTGTGGGCTTGGAAAAGAGTGGCTGCTGTATAAACCATCATGTTCTCTGTCAAATACTTCCGTTGGTCGT
>NW_026861344.1:0-15000 GCF_026571515.1 Ruditapes philippinarum
TTTAAAATTTTAAAATTTATTTTTGACTGTTACAGGCTAATTAAAAAATATAATATGCAAACTATTAAAAGTACTTTTTTGTATTTTTTTAATCTCAGAAAATTTTTTAAATTAAATTATTTTACAAAAATACCTATATTTTCTTCTTTAATTTCATGAAATTAACATGTTCCAAGTTTCACTTTTCATGATTTGAAAAACTAAAATGCTTTAGCTAGGTAATCTGTCTGTCATTACATTTGAAGCTTATGTAGCAATATAGTATTCTAGGTATTGTTACTGTATATACATTCATTATAACATAATTCTCTCATCATGTTAAGGATCTAGTCATGAATGTACTGCATGCATTCATATTTTGGATGTTAATTTATTGTACCACTTAGATAATGTAATAAAGTTGTTCTCATTTAGTTTATTCTTACTTCTTTCCCTCTTTCAATGTAATATTCAACAACCAGTGTTAATGTCTCTATCAGATTAATAATCTGTAATTCAGTGGCCAATATTCCTTTATTCTTTACAATTGCAACGTTTTTAGTAAGACACATATGCATTTATAATGCGCAGCGAATACATCAGTGCTTTCAGCGCTTTGATTATTTATTTTGTCTGTCACCAAATTATATTATTTAATATTTCTATCCTAAAAGGTTGTTGTTTCAAGTTTGAAGACAATCCATTCAAAAATTACAAAGTTATTTTGTCTAAATTTTCTCGATTTTTTGTTAAGAGTGTTATAACAAAAAATCGAGAAAATTTAGACATTTGACATTAAAGGTCAAGCTCGTTCATAAATAAAGTCCAAGCTTAGTCTGGTCTTATTGAAGGTTTTGTCCACAGGTTGT
Organism: Ruditapes philippinarum; assembly: GCF_026571515.1. Classification (NCBI taxonomy): domain Eukaryota; kingdom Metazoa; phylum Mollusca; class Bivalvia; order Venerida; family Veneridae; genus Ruditapes; species Ruditapes philippinarum. Next base: position 849 of record NW_026861344.1, read on the forward strand.
TGTGGCCAAGTATGAAGACAATACTTAAAAAGTTATGATCAACATTAAAGTACGCGAACATAACTGTAACAATACCTCTATTTTTTCTACGCAAAAAGGGAGATAATTAACATAAAAAAATTACTTCCATGGTTATCTGTCCTTAAAAAAACCTTAAGTTTAAAATGATAATTTATGAGAAAATATCCTTACTAGTTATAAATTTACTGCAACAGCTATTAACTCTTCATCAACTTAAAGGTGATCACCAAGGATTGTTGTGTCCAAGTATGAGGACAATTCATTTACATAATTTTGGGATATTTTCCAAGTTAAAAAAAGATGCACAAATACGTCAAACTTAAACTATCAAAGTTATGAAACTTGACACACACTGATGCATTGTATTTTTGCATTAATATGCTATGTTTGTGCAAGTATGAATAATTTCCATATACTAATGCCAGTCATAAAATTCAATAACTACAACTTCAGGAGTCAAAGAAAAAGTTTGTGTGATCTTTATAGAGGCCATATCCTAAAAGATATTGTGTCTTAATATGGCGACAATCCATTCATATGTAACAAATTTATAAGTAGTTACTTAGAAAAATATATAATACAAGAGCGATCAGTGATCACATGTGTCGCCTCATGATGGCCAATTTCATGTTGGGACAAGTTTTGTGACAGCCAGACAGACAGACGGACAGTGCACAACTAGACTTGGTACTGATCATTCCTGTAAAGTTTGGATGAAATTGCACCAGTAGTTTATGAGGAGTAGTGGGACAAGCTTTTGTGTATCTGGCAACACACAGAAAAAAACACCTTTTTATCAAAGGGCCATAACTCGGCAAAAAATCATTCAACCGGAAAACCCGTTCAATAAGCGCAAGGACTTGAGCTACAGATCAATCCTGTAAAGTTTCATTGAAATTGCATTAGTGGTATAAGAGAAGTAGTCCGGACAAACTTTAAAAATAAAAATTATTAAAGGGCCATAACTCTGACAAAAATCATTGAACCGGAAAATGCTGACAATATGCACAACTAGACTTGGTACTGATCATTCCTGTAAAGTTTGGATGAAATTGCACCAGTAGTTTATGAGGAGTAGTCCGGACAAGTTTTGTGACGGACAGACAGACAGACAGACGACGGAGAAGTGATCCCTATATGTCGCCACTATTATTATTATTATTATTATATACCACATTTCTATAGCACTCTTTTCATAAATAATAAATGTTCAAGAGTGCTTTACATAAATCCGATAAAACATAATCATATATATATAAGACATAATGTACAACATAAATTAAGTAAACCTATTAAACAATAATGATAATCTAAAACCAGTAAAGGATGGTAAGAAATACAGACACATTTAGTTTAAAATCAAGGCACAATTAAAATTAACACTGATAATATAGCAAAAGTAGTACTTGATTTATGAACTAACGTCCATAGAACTTTATGAAATAATGTGTTTTTGAGAAGCTCTCTTAAAACTTGGCAATGTATTAAAGTCTCTAATATCAGGTGGTAACTCATTCCATAATTTTGCTGCAGCTGTCTGGAAGCACCTGTCACCAAATCGTACTGTCCGAGATTTAGGCACAACTAATGTCACTGAGTTATTCTGGGACCTCAGATTTCTTGGCTGGAGTGTACACGTGTATCATGTCTTTTATATATGCAGCTGACTGATCGTCAAGGGATTTATATGTATAAGTCAAAATTTTATATTCGACCCAATACTCTACCGGAAGCCAGTAAAGTTCACGTAAGATGGGTGTTATGTGGTCATATTTGAGTGTTTTGGTCACAATTCTAGCTGCTGTATTTTGAACATGTTGTAACTTGGTCATTGACTGCTTAAGAGACTCCATATAACAGTGCATTACAGTAGTCTAACCTAGATGTAACAAGTGAATTTACTAGAGATTTGGTTGCTTTAACAGTAAGATAGGGTCTGATGTGACCGATTTGTCTTAATTGTGCATAACAGTTCCTACAGACATTATTTACGTATGTTATTCCTTATTGTTTCAATCTTTCCAATAAAGAAGTCACTGAATTTCTGGGCAAGGCGCTCTGAAGATGAATCAAATGGTAGAATCACTTCATTTGTATCTCCAAGTAGACCTTTGGTAATCTTAGATAGACTTTTATGATCATTGCCACAAGACTCTATTTTACTTGTATAGTATTCTACACGAGCTTGTTTTAACATCTTGTTAACACTAGAACAATGTGTTCTGTAGATCTGATGGTCTATTGTAAGTTTAGTTTCACGCCATTTCCGTTCCAGTTTACGTTTTTCATGTTTGGCTCCGTAGAGGCGACACAAAAATTCAGTAATTTCAAGGTCATTTATGACTAATGGTCAAGGTCAGTTTGGACATTCAAAAGGATTGTTGTCTCCAAGTATGAAGACAATTCATTCATTAACAAAGGTTTTGCCACTTTGGTACATTTTTTAAGAAATAAAATGTTTTGCCACTTTGGTACAATTTTGAAGAAAAAAAAAGTTAAAATATCTTGCCACTTTGTTACATTTTGAAAATTGCCAAAGTTAAAAAGGGGCATAATTCTGTCAAACTCACTATCAGAGTTATGAAACTTGAAAGACAGTTGCATTGTGCTATTGCATTTATATTTCAAGCTCCAATTTGATACCTATTACTGATACGGGACAGTGCAAAGTGATTCCTATAACTAGAAAAGTTTTCATCATTGATATTAAATTGATCAATAAGAAAACATGGAAAATTTATTATTCAATTTAATATTCAAAAAGAAACAAATGCCCTATGAGACCTACATCATTAACTTTTTACCCTAGTGATTCTTGAATATAAAAATGTGTAGAAAAATTGACTTGCTTTATTCTATACCAAGCAATTTCCTAAGCATATAACATAACAAATTTTCATGATAAAACAGTTTCAATCAATAATTTTCAACTAAACGATTTAAAATCCATCACTCAATAGCATATCAAAAAAAACCAACTACATGTACTATGTGAATCAACTTTATGTTAAATCTGCTTTTTGTTACTTTCATTATAAAAGCTGCACGGCTCAAGGGATGATCTAAAATATTTTCAAGAAAATCAATATTAAGAAAAATGCACTAAACTTTTAAGAAAGGTAAAATCAATCAAGATCCAAGTTATATTTTTCATGTTATAGTGCTGATTTAACACTGATTTTTGCAGTATTTCATTACCATATTTCTACTGGGTTACTAACTCAGTAAGGGCTGTTTTTGCATATGTTGACCCCACTTTTTGGTAATTTTCGTGGGATTCTAAGTGCCGACTGCAATATGTAAATTATTTTTTCCAAACCTAACTTTACTTTACTTTAAATACATTTCCAAAAACTTTATGAACATTAGCAGGAATCTGAAAGGGGTGCTGCTTTAATTCATCATGTATGGACTACCAACACAGATATGTATCAAATTTGAAAAATATTTAGTTGTAAAATTGATTCTTGAGATTTCAATTATCATGAATCAACAAATTCAATATTAATATAAATTTTATCTCATCATCATTCTTGTAATATTAGTTTTTACATTTATAAGGTACAGAAAATACACAACCCCCTTTGGGATTAAATTACAATTTATTTTTAGTTTGATTGTGTTGGAAGCTTTTATGTTTTATTGAAACATAACTCTGGAACCAAACGGTCTAAGCAATGAGTGTAAAGTTTCTTGCTTCACAGAAACTACAACTTGTCCCTTGGCAGGGTTTGAACCCAAATGGCCTGCAATCCTTAGTTTACTAAGTATGTACGCGTTAACACCACAACTTACTATTGAAATTGAATTCATTTGCCTGACCTCTTATCTTGTCTATTTCCAGTTCAACTGTTTACTGTACACCAACTATTCTTAGTTCACTGTTTACAGTACTGTACACTATTCTCAGTTTCCCTGTTTAATGCACGGTTTTCAGTGAGGTGTTTCTACTATATGTTTTCTGTTTATTTGTGAGAAAATACCAAGTTCACTGTTTACTATGCAACACTACAATTAAGCCATTTCTTGTTCACTGTTTTCCTATACATTAAACCTAGTTCACTGTTATATGGTCACTGTTTTAATGTGCACCATTTTCTCTGCATTACATTCTGTCAATACTTAACATGTATAATTTCCCTTTAATTTCTTTTGCTTTTACTTCCATACTTTCTTCTCTTGCTACACTTTCTTCTTGTTTTAGTGTTGTCAGCTTTTCCTGTACTTTTAAGTTCACAACGTAATCTTCATTTTCTGAACCTCATTGTCACAAATTTGGTAACGGTATAATGTTCAACAAAGACAGCTTCTGCAGTCTGGTTTTACGAAGAGCTTGCACATCGCCGGGCAGGAGTGAAGAGTCTCGTGCACCAAATATTATCACAGTCAATACAGAATATACGCTTGCACTTTCTACACTGGTACACCTGGAAATAAACATCATTGTAAGAAATATGTCACATCATTTACAAGCAGCCACGAATATTTCATAATTCATGATAAAGATCAGCCAACACATATGTTTTTTTTAATCATGGTTACACTTTCACTATATAGTTAGTAAATAATTCTAAAAATAAACCCTAAAAGAGATGAATGGTTTTATCCAGATTGTTTCTTCTTTTGTAGTTTTTTTTTTAAAAAAAAAAAAAAAGTCACACTGACAATTTTAAGGTTATATGTGACTTTCCAGTTTCCTACTAAGGGAAGAACGCCTCAGATGCCACTTTGTGCGTAATTTTAGGCAGAGGAGCATCTGAGAAGAACCACCGACATTCTGTATGCTGGCTGGATGTGAAAGACAGAAAAGCCCATTTAAGATATTTAGAATGGTAAAGTTGAATATAACAAAAGAAGCCCAAAGAGTATAACATTGTACTTTATGAAGTCGGTGCAATTTTAAACCCCAACAAAATTAACCCCACAATACATAAGTATAACTAAATTGACTTAGAACAATCAGATAGCAAGCAATCATTTCTTTTAATTTTGCCTTTTTTTTCTTTTTCATGTAGCCCACGGACTTTGTAATTAAAGCCATATGTAGCCTTAACAGAAAATCTGTTTACAAGCAACATTCAGCAGTAAATTATGGATCAAATGAAATTAAGAAGATTACAACTAAATGTAAAAAATCTCTAGTAAAATCTCTTGATATATAATTCAGGGCCATCAATCTAATTTGAAGAAGTGGGTTGATACCCTCAGCAACAGGAATTTAAGTAAATGGGAGAATTTTTATTTTTTCATTTTCTTTTCGGTCAAATAATAACAAACTATCACTTAAATATCAGTGGTTTTCTTTTTATAGGAAAGTCTCCCTGTTCATTCATACAAATATCAAACCATGTGAAATGGAAAACAGTGCAGAAATACAATATTTCGCTAACAGATCAATTTACTTGTCAGAAACAGCATAACTTTTCAATATTTTTTCTGTTGGATTTTATGTCTTGAGGGGGAAATTTTACCTCTGAAAGGGAAAAAAAAAACTACTTTGGTGGGGGACTGTGGCCAATATTTGGTAGATTGAGGGCCCTGTTTATGTACCTGAAATTATTGCAATGCTACTTACAGTTTGGTCCTGTATCTGAATCTGACATGCATAGCAGTATCTGAAATAAATTATAAGAACATATATTACACTAAATTAACTTATATGCATAAAGTTATCACTTTGAATGCTTGTGTCAATGATAAAAGACCTATGCCTGCAGTAACAAGTAAATCCAACCTGCACATCTTTGCTGCCTGACTGGACTTCTTAATAAATTGGCTGCAAAAATTTAGAATTTTAATATTAAAATCCTTCACACTAGCATTGTACAGTTCAAATTTCAAGTTAAATATCATCATAAGTGGTTACAGAGTTAGGAAGTTACAAGCAAATTGATTGTTTTTTTTTTTTAGTCCATTTCAACACATTTTTGTTCATATCTCGGTACACTTACTATTGAGCAAGTAACACGTAAAACCATAACCCAAGTGTTGTGCTAAATGCAGCTAAGCAGAAACCACCACTATTGTTTAAATGAGCCGCGCCATGACAAAACCAACATAATGCATTTGCGACCAGCATGGATCCAGACCATCCTGCGCATCCTCTCTACTTGTAAAAGGGGTTTGTAAGCAAACAGCATGGATCCTGATCAGACTGCGCGTTTGCACAGGCTGGCCTGGATCCATGCTGGTCGCAAACGCATTATGTTGGTTTTGTCATGGCGTGACTCAAATAGTCAAGCTAAAAAGACTAAAAACTAATTGCTTACATGTTTTGCCCAGGATCAAAATCTGTGACTGGAATTTCTAATGACTGGTCAAGTGGAAAGAGATGATGGTAGGATCTTGCTAGATGAGGTGCTGACACAAGTGTAAGACCTGTAATATAAATGTATACAATGAATTATGTTAACAATTTATACAAAATTCATCGAACATATACATGTATTGAGCTTTGAAGCTGCATGCCTCCAAATAACCCAAAATATTTCAAGAAAATTAAAATTGAGAAAAGTGTACTTAGATTTCAAGAAAAGTAAAAATATTCAAGATTCAATTAATAATTTACATATTTTGTGAGATGACTGGTTTTGCAGTATTTTTTACCATATGACTGGTTTTGCAGTATTTAATACAATATTTATACTGCATGACTATTGCAGTTATGGTATTTTTGCATATTTTTTTTTTCTTTCTTTGGTAATTTACATTAACGGTAAGTGCCGTTTGCAATATGTAAATTACTTTCTTCACTTTCCAATAAATTTTCAAAATTTTTATGAAAATTAGCACCAAATTTTTTTATTTTTCTGTTTTTTTTTACAACAACAGACAAAATTCTTTGTTTCTTGGCATCAGTTTTAAATAAATATTTTCTGTTTGAAATATATAAACAACATATACGTACCACACGCCTTACATTCTACTGGTAGTTCACAATATTTACTCTTACACTGAGGGCAGAAATATCCAGTGGTACTGAACCCCTCAACAGATTTACTGTCTAAATGACTGAAATATATACATAATATATTCATAAAAAAATAACCAGTCAACACTTAAATAATGTTTGTATAAATTATCTCTTGCTAGTTAAAACACTTGCAATCAAAGTCATTTCTGGACCTGTATGTGCTTGTGTTTGTTTGGTTTATTTATCCTTGCCACTGGAATGAACCATATGGACAAGCATAAACTTCATTTAAAACTGACTTTTTATAAGGGAGCTGAATATATTTATTTCTACAGTTATATCTGTACATGTGTCTACGTTTGTGCCATAATACCTGCCACAAGATCATCTCTAGGTATGTATATTGGGACACGGATAAGATGGGATGACTCCCATACAAAGTTAATCAGAAATTTTAAAATGAGCAGCAATTTAAACTTCGATAAAAATAAATTGGCCAAGATATTTATAGAACTAAAATAAATTCTGCATGAATTATAATAAAAGAAACATACCACATACACATGGAGGGTTTATCGCCAGACCTCTCTCCACCGAGGTGATGATGTGGAAACCCCATCCTGATTAGTGATGACTCTGTGTTCATCTACAAATTATCATCGTGACTTTTAAATCTTCTTTATATTGTAACACTATTCTAACATACACACCATAGTTATGCTAGTTCTTATGTCTAACAGTACAGAGTGACTGACAATTCTCATTGCTTAAAGTAATATTATGCTTTTTTTCATTGAGCTGCATTCACTATATATTTCAAAAGATTGACTGCTATAATGGCAATTGACCAACAGTTGATAATATTGTAAAATGTTTACTAATAGGATAAAATTTAAATCTGCCCTAAAAATAAAAAGACTGCCCCACACTTTTAATGAATTGAATGTACAGGTAAATTAAGATGGACATCTATAGCCATGTGAGTTACTTACTGCAGGCAAAATAATTATAAAATTTACAGGAATGATAGCAAAATGTTTACTTATTTTGGCTTTCACCTGTTCACTCAATATATACTCTTGGATGGGCATATAAATGTCAATTTAATAGAGGAATAAGTGCAGGCCTTTATAATAATAACATTATGTCGTACAAGTTTTTACATAAATATTCTGGGATACTGGCCAAAATGTTTATATGTTTGGTTCATTGAAATGTCTGTAGATATTCTCGTTTATATTATTATTAACTTCTAGTATAATACAATTTAAATCATATTTGAAACATATATAAACTCTATTTACCATTGCAGGTGGGGGACTGGTGTGTTGATTAAGTAGATCTTTGAAATGACTTTCATCCAAAATGACAGTGTATTTACCTACAGATAAACAAAACAAATACAAAACAATGTTAGACATACTAAATATATGATAGTTCACTTAAAATAATGAAAATAATTGTGAATCCTTAAACACTTAGGAAGGAATAGTCAAACAAAGGGATATATTTCAATGAAATACCATGCTAGAGTATTAAGTCTTTGACAATGACCTACAATTATGATCTGAAGGCAAGTAAAGTTTCCAATAGTAAATGAAAACAAGAATGAATTCCAACTGCATTTAAGACTATAGAATAAACACGTTAAGTTCAATCTACTAAAGTAAATTAAGATCATACCATTTGTGTCTGTACAAAGCTTTTTACAGATTCTAACCTCTGCTGCCAGACCTATCATGGAACATCTCACATTTGTCTCCTTTAACAACTGTAAATATAACTAAATATAATAAACATTTCACATTTTAATGTATCATTTTGGAATTTGTTAGCTTGTAACAACTAAAAATACTAAAAAAAAACCAAACAAAACCATTAACATCCATTATAAACATTATACATTTCTTCAGAAATAGTCATATTCATTATCCAGTACCTTTAAATTCCTTTTTTTTTTCATGTAATTTTATGAAAATGTGGTAAGTTTCATTTTATGATCATCAGATCCTTCAGCATTCTTAAAGCTTGTTTCATGTTTATATATGCATATATGGTCACTCTTAACTTTTTTGCATGGACATTTAAAAAAGTTATGATTTTATGTCAAAATAACAACAAATTTTTAACATTTCAGTGTCTATACAGTGTTGGGTGTAACATCATTGACACTAAATATGCTTAAATAATATTGACGCTAGACGGAACCATTAATTTGATTTAAACCGAAAACACAAAGTAGTTTATGTATAAAGCATGAAAAGTCGCTTAACTAACCCTTAATGTTTCTAGGATATCACCAGGATCACATGTTGTTAAACTAGCAAATAGTACCAACACTTCTCTACTGGCATGGCTCGGCATATGCCTGCAAACAAAACATAGGAACATTTTATCAAACCCTGAACCTGCTGGAAGAAAAAGTGATTGGCCATCACCACCAGTATAGAACCAGGCTAGCCTGCACATCCATGCAGTCTGACCAATTTTTAGTTGGCAGCTCAATTTTTGTATTTGGATATTGTCTGTTTGTTTGCTTGTTTTGGGTTTTACGTCACATCGACACAGTATAGGTCATATCGCGACATTCCAGCTTAACTGGTGGAGGAAGACCTCAGGTGCCCTGCCGTGCATTTCAGGCACGAACTGGTACCTGGGAAGAACCACCGACGTTCCGTAAGCTAGCTGGATGGCTTCCTCACATGAAAGAATCCAAAGTCCCTGTCGGGATTCGAACCCACAGAGGTGAGGGGCAAGTGGTTTGAAGTCAACGACCTTAAGCACTCAGCCACGGATGCCCAATTTGGATATTGAAATCCCTTAAACTTTGAATGGACTGTTCCAATATTTAAAGCAGGCCAAATCCATTATAGCTGCATGCCTCTAGATGAGTCAAAATATTTCAAGAAAATCAAATATTAGAAAAATATAATAAAATTTTAAGAAAAGTATTAATTTACAAGTTTTGCGCAATTAATGACTGATTTTGCAGTATTTATCAACATATTTTTTCTGAGTGACCGAGTATTTTTGTGCACAATTTAGCTTTTTTTTGGTACTTTGCATTGATTGTAAGTGCCATTTGCAAAGTGTAAATTACTTTTTTTGTTCAATTAACAATACTATTTTAAAACACATATTCAAAGTGTTCATGAAAATTAGTATAAATCTACAAGCATTTAAAGGAATTCTGCAGGCTAAGTTTTAACATTTTGAATACTAATGGCAATGGTAACAAGAGCCATGTCAACATGGCCATCCCCCGCCGAATGTGTTTGCTCATTGGAAGAATGTATATGTAGTAGAGCAGAATAATTCCATTTTAAGGGGTCTTTTGGTAATGAAAACTGATGGCTATAGTGATTACAGATTTGAAACCTATGTGAATACTGATGGCTGAAAATAACAAAGGGCAATAACTGAAAAATAATGCATGGTAGGTTATCATTCTTGTGTGCTGCATCCCTCCTCAGTAAAATCTATCCACCTATGAAGTTTCAAGTTGATACCTCAAATACTTTTGAGAAAAAAATTGAATTGAAAAATTAAGTATGAAAAATAACAAAGGGCAATAACTCAAAAATTATAAAAGGTAGAGTTATCATTCTTGTGCACTGCACAACTCCTGAGTGAGATCTATGCACCTATGAAGTTTCATAATGATATCTCAAAGGCCTTTTGAGTTATGCTCTGGACAAAAATTAATTTTGAAAAATAAAAAAAGGGCAATAACTAAACAATTATGCAGGGTAGAGTTATCGTTCTGCACTCTTCCTCAATGAGATTCATCCATCTATGAAGTTTCAAGTTGATACCTCAAATACTTTTTGAGATAAGCTCCGGACAAAATAGTATGAAAAAGAACAAAGGGCAATAACTCAAAAATTGTACAGGGAAGAGTTATCATTCTTGTGCACAGCATTCCTCCTCAATTAAATCTATCCACCTATGACATTTCATGTTGACATCTCAAACACTTTTGAGTTATGCTCCACTCGGGTGAAAAATTAGGTATGAAAAATAACAAAGGGCAATAACTCAAAAATTATGAAAGGTAGAGTTATCATCCTTGTGCACTGCACACCTCCTGAGTGAGATCTATGCACCTATGAAGTTTCATTTTGATATCTCAAAGGCTTTTTGAGTTATGCTCTGGACGAAAATTAATTTTGAAAAATAACAAAGGGCAATAACTCAAAAATAATGCAGGGTAGAGTTATCATTCTTGTGCAATGCACTCCTCCTCAATGAGATCCATCCACCTATGAAGTTTCAAGTATATACCTCAAATACTTTTTGACAAAATAGCATGAAAAAGAACAAAGGGCAATAACTCAAAAATTGTATAGGGAAGAGTTATCATTCTTGCGCACAACATTCCTCCTCAATAAGATCTATCCAACTATGACATTTCATGTTGATATCTCAAAAACTTTTTGAGTTTTGCTCCACTCAGGTGAAAAATTAAGTATGAAAAATAACAAAGGGCAATAACTCAAAAATTATGATAGGTAGAGTTATCATTCTTGTGCACTGCACAACTCCTGAGTGAGATCTATGCACCTATGAAGTTTCATGTTGATATCTCATAGGCTTTTGGAGTTATGCTCTGGACAAAAATCAATTTTGAAAAATAACAAAGGGCAATAACTCAAAAATTATGCAGGGTAGAGTTATCATTCTTGTGCACTGCACTCCTCCTCAATGAGGTCTATCCACCTATGAAGTTTCAAGTTGATAACTCAAATACTTTTAGAGATATGCTCCGGACAAAAATGTCGGACGGAAGGATGGACGGACGGAAGGACGGACGGAGACTATTTCTATATCCCCCGCCGCCTTTTCGGCGGGGGATAACAAGTCAGAAAGCCTCCACAGACAGACAGGCAGCCAGACCAGGGCTACTCAATTGTTAGTATTTTGATACCTTTGTACTTAAATCGCCTAAACATTGAACTAATAATAGATTTTCTAGATCCAAAGTCAGACAAGTCCTTTTACAAACTCTGCAGGGTGAGGTTTAGTATTAATTTTGCAATAAAAATAGTAACTGACTACTAGCAGACATTATTCAATCAATGCTTATCATTCAAATTTGTTACTTCACATGTAATATCAATATTTATAGAGCAACAATAAAAATTTACATGTCTATAAAAAGCTTACAATAATTATAATTCCTTTTTTATTTTCCTTACATGTTATGATAATCATATCAAATCATATATTATGCCACAGTTACATATAAGGAAAGCAGAGGAAGAGTGATGTTTGACTCTCACCTAAGGAATCATAGATTCAAGCCCTATTAAGGCCACAACCATGTTTCCTATTATGTCACCAATACTGGCTGCTAGAGAATGGGTTCAATTATTATTAAGCTTGTAGTTTTCAACACAATCAAGCCAAAATATTCACATTTAAACTAAACCAAACATAACAAACCTGAGAGTCTGTATGGCCAACTCTAGGGAATTTTGTAGCGAAGGTTCACCCTGACACACCCTCTCTTTTAGTTTCTGTATAGCTGCTATATGTCGTCTAGGATTACCTAAAACACACACAATCACCATAAGAAAACAGCTCTACATTACAATATAGGCGCAAACTTGTTAAATAGACGACCTCTGATTTTAAATTTAAAGACCATAATCTTATTTCAAAACTTAACAGTGCAGTGGATCTTAACATGTTAATTTGTGAATCATGGCTACCTACAAACAAGAGACTGACTTAAACCTCATCAACAGACAAGATTTTTGGTTGTTGCCTATAGGGCAAGTTAGAAGTCTTGTCCAACAGAGGGTTAATTTCTTGTGAAATTTTTTTTCTGGGAAGCATTTACACTGTTTCTGTTAAGGAGATAATTATAAATAGTGGGCCACTTTACAGAGATTGCACTGTACAATGTTTTTCCATTAGCATCTGAGGCAGCTAGTTTGTAACAATTATCCTATGTAAATATAAAGATATTTTCTGAATAATTTACAGTTCAACCTGGGCAGATCAACACACTTGAAGAGACAAAAGATTTCAGTTCTTTTAGGTATTCCCCTTTAATATTTTCTTGTGAAGCACGTGTATTTTTTCTGGGAAGAATTTACACTGTTTCTGTTAAGCACCTAATGAACTTTACCTCCAAGTTCGGTCACCTTTTCAGCTCTTTTATTCTTCGTAACTATAATACCCAGTTGACTGATTGGATTCTGATCAAAATATTCTTCTATAAAACGTTCTAGTAGCTGAAATAGAGGCAGGCAAATAGAAAATATTCTATGAAATGAATGTTTAATAAAAAGAGAAAAATTTTCAAAGTTTATTTAATAAACTATTCTAGTTTGCTTCGTACTGGAGTGCTAAATATAATCATGTTCAGATAGACGCTGTTTATCAATTTGGGATTAAAGGCCTGTTATGCCTCATTTTTATTTCACAAGAACTCTATTTTTGGTACCTTGTAACAGTTTTGCTACATAGATGAACAATCTTTTATACTTCTTTTGCTCTGTTGGCAATGAGTATAATCATAGTGAATCAAAAATCAAATAATAAAACATTTTTTAAACACATGTAATGATGTTTGAAATTTCTAAGGAATTTAAAAATATTGATTTCTAAGGCATGATGTGCCTTTAAAAGCAGTGTACTTACAAAAAAATGATCTCAGTAATTTTAAAATTACAGAAAATAAACATGTATGTAAATGTGTATGTGCAGAGCCTTTGTTTCATACTATTGTTTTACATATATTTCTAACTAGTATCAAATTTCCTGTCATAAAACATTGTGGCATGCATGCAGCATGTTATTTCAAGTTATTCTGGATAGAATGCTGATTAATTTCATAAAAGCATATCACAAGGGAGGTAACTCTACTAACCTTTAAAGAAGCTATAAGTCTTGTAGGTTTAAGGTCCTGGTCATCCATAGAAACAGACATATCAATAATGATAAACATATGTCTCATCTGAAAATAACGAAGTTCATATGAAAATAGGACAATAGTTTTGTACTCTATAAAATATAGAAAATGGAAAATAATGGCATCAAATCTCATCATTTTTTGATGCCATTGGTTTTTTTAAGTCAATGTAAACAATGTAAATCCTGTAAGGTCACTTCCAAACTTTCAAGGTTTGGCAATAACCCTGGTCTGTGTTTGGATTTGTACAGCTAGCAGTAGAAGGCAAACAGTTTGAATTCAACAACCTTAAAACC